>NC_092427.1:2532014-2827014 GCF_036169615.1 Heliangelus exortis
CAGAGCTCAGGGTACCTGTGTGGCTCCAAACACTGACTCTGAAGGCAGGAAGGGGATGGAGGTGTCACAGTGTCTATTTTTTTTTTTTTTTCCACTTTATCTCTCTGCATTAAACTGATAGGAAATGGCATCTTCTCTCAGGGGGCTCTGGAAATATTTTGTGTACAAGTGGAGATACTGACCAAGCAGTGAAGAGGATGGGCGTTTACTCTTGCCCTCTACATTCCACATCTTGGTGTTGGTTCCAATGCATTGGACTTCAGAGTCATCCTGTAAATCAGAAATGCCAGGGAGAGGTATCTATCCAGAGAATGTAAGATGGAAAATTATTGCTCTAAAATTTACAATTATCTATCAGACAGGTGAAATATTTACAAAATTGCTTGGGATTCAGAAGGTCTTTGTCCTGTGGGAATAGGAAAAAAATATTTCTAGGAAGCTTATCAGCTGGCTGATGGAAATCCCTGCAGATTATGATGGGCATCTTAGTGAGCTGGTGGTGCTCAGTGTTGCTGGGGTGCTCTCCTGACCTGGTTTCAAGAAAAGCTGTTTTGCAGGACTGGAGAATCTTGATCTTAGCTTGATCTGACAAACAAAAAAGCAAAATCAGATTTTTTTTTTGCAAAATATCAACCAATTGAACACAGTTACGGAAGTTTGGCATAAAAGAGTTAACAGAAGAGAAACCATCTAGATTTCCTCTGCCTTTCCAAACCTGTCAGATCCCCAGAATTGTCCCTTAAAAATCTATTTCAGTGGCTGTCTGCAGTTATTTATTGCCTGAAGAGTAACCAAGTCCTAGCACCTGTCTGGTGTTGCAGTTCTGGGGCAGGAGGGATGCTGCTTGCCCTGCTCTGCTTCTTGGGCTGAGCTGCAGCATCTCCATGCTCTGAGAAGTGTCATTCTTTGGTTTTAGGAGAATAAAGTTTGGCTACTTCTGTTGCTTGGTTCTTGGCTGCCCTCAGGCTTTGGAGCCACTCTCTTTGGCAGGCCATCTGCAATCACCTCTTGGGCTTGATTGAAACCTTAGCAAGTCATTAATCCAAACAGCAAATTACTTAGTGAGGCAACAGCCAGAACTCTAGTCTGAAGACTTTTTACACTCAGTGTTCCAATTTTACATAAATAACATAAATTGGCATGCATTCTTTATGCAAAACTCTATATGGGATTAACGTGTGCTTTTTATTATTGACCAGGAATTATCTCTCAATTACTCACTTGGATGGTTAATAGTGTTATGAGTTGACTGACCCCTAAAACCATCTTTTTGAAAGAAGACATGCCTTCTGCATGAAAGCCAAGACAATCTTTTTATTACTGAAACTGTGGCTGCTTGGAACTTCAAAATGTGCTGCCTACTCTACGTCTTTTGTCTAAACACTTTAAAACTAACTTCATAATGAAACTCTCTTAATTTTCCTTTAACACCTAAGACCCCAAGGCTGTGTGGCTGCTATTTTCAGAGGTGCTGAGTGCATGCAGCTGCTGTTGCCTCCCCTTTGGATCCTGGATGCTGAATGTGTCTCAAAATGAGTGCACGCAGCATCTGCTGCTACCAGAGGTCCCCTAAAAAAGGGTGAAATGTTTCTGTTGTGTTTCTCTAGCTCTCAGTTGAGTTGCTCAGTCCAGAATCTGAACAGCCCCCCTGTAATCCAGAAGGAAACAGTCAGTGACCTACTGAGCTGCTTGGATCCCCACAAGTCTATGGGACCAGATGGGATCCACCCAAGGGTGATGAGGGAGCTGACAGAAGAGCTCCCCAAGCCTCTCTCTATCATCTACCAACAGTCCTGGCTCACTGGGGACATCCCAGATGATTGGAAGTTGGGGAATGTCACAACAATCCACAAAAAGGGCCCAAAGGAAGACCCGGGAAACTACAGGCCTGTCAGCCTGACCCTCAGAAAGGGACCTGGGAGTCTGGATTGCCAGGAAGCTGAAGAGGAGGCAGCAGTGTGCCCAGGTGGCCAAGAAGGCCAATGGCATCCTGGGCTGGCTCAGGAACAGCGTGGCCAGCAGGTCCAGGGAAGGGATTCTGCCCCTGTGCTCAGCCCTGGGGAGGCCACAGCTTGAGTCCTGTGTCCAGTTCTGGGCCCCTCAGCTCAGGAAGGAGATTGAGGTGCTGGAGCAGGTCCAAAGGAGGCAACTGGGCTGGGGAAGGGATCCAGCACAGATCCTATGAGGAGAGGCTGAGGGAGCTGGGGGTGTTGAGGCTGGAGAAGAGGAGGCTCAGGGGAGACCTCATCACTCTCTCCAACTCCCTGAAAGGAGGTTGGAGCCAGGGGGGGGTTGGGCTCTTTTCCCAGGCAACTCTCAGCAAGACAAGAGGGCACAAGAGGTCTCAAGTTGTGCCAGGGGAGGTTTAGGTTGGACATGAGAAAGAATTTCTTTCTGGAGAGGGTGATCAGACACTGGAATGGGCTGCCCAGGGAAGGGGTGGATTCTCCATCCCTGGAGATATTTCAAAAGAGCCTGGATGTGGCACTCAGTGCCATGGGCTGGGAACCACGGGGGGAGTGGATCAAGGGTTGGACTTGATGAGCTCTGAGGTCCCTTCCAACCCAGCCAATTCTAGGATTCTATGTGATGCCTCTTCTGAGGCTTTTCGTTTGGGTGGTGTAGGGGGGACATGGGTGGCTGATGGCCTTGCTGTGTGTGAGTGACACGGGCAGCCTGGGCTCCTACATCTCTCTTCTGCCCTGCAATGTATATGTAATGTGTATGTAATGTATAGCTCATGTAGCCTTCCCAACAGTATTGCCTTTGTCACTGAGAAGTAAAAATCTTGATGGAGGCTGAAGGAGAAATATCTACTTGGTTAAGCTTTTAAGAATTTCGAATCAGAGACAGAACTTATGCACGAGCAAGGTGAAGCATTTCCCATCCTCCAAAAAAATAAAGGACTAGCAAGTCAGTTTCCAGATCTGTTGAGTCAGTCCCTGAAGTCTTCAAGTAGGTCTTGAGCAGCAGATTATTCTGTTAGAAAACTCACAGAACTGAAGCTTCCCCAATCATTCCCTAACATGGAGGTAAAATAGGTTTCCATTTGCTGAACTAGCAATTTGTTAGTATTGCATTCTGCTGGGGACTTTGAAAAACCCCTGAATAGTGGGAATTGGTTTGTGTCAAAGGAAAGTGGACAATTATTTCAAAGCTTTCATTTTCACAGGCTATTACACTGCTGCAAATTAACAATTGCTGCAAGCTGACATGTAATTTAGAATATGGGCTCTGCACACTTCTGGCTGAACAAAACCCACTAAGAGACATCTCTCTTAGGATGATGCAGCTCTGATTGATGTGTGTGTGCTCAGACTGGGAAATGTGGGGTTGTTCCCATCTGAAATACCACTAAAAATGTGCATTGTTAGTCCCTGGTAAGAGCAGGTGGGTAAAAAGGTGGAATCACTCTTTTCAGAACTGCTCAAGAGCTTTTTCAGGCAAGAAGGCAATGGGTAAAGCCTCATGTCCTCATTCATAGCCTTTGAAATAGAAAACTGGGAACTCAGAACACCAAGAAGCATTAGACATGCCAGCTAATGTTTGCAGCACTGTAATCTTCATGTTTGCCATGTATGACTGGTGATAATTTATTAAAAATCTGTCAGGTGGCAGAGTTTGCCTCAATGTTGCAAATCTGAGTGTCTTAAAACTTTGTCTTCTTCTCTTTAAATGGGCGAGTACTAAAAAATAATGGATTTCATTGTTGCTTCCCACCTCAAAAACACATTGCTGAAGTCACTGCCATCAAGTTAATCAAGAATTTCTAGCCTCTAGTACAAAATATAAAAGAGCAACCAGTAATTTATTTATAGAGATACAGCTATTGCAGACTTCTAACAACAGATTTAAGGAACTGTTTGCTATTTCATTCTGCAATGAATGTTTTGCTAATTATAAGCTATCTATTTTCCTTCCAAAAAATCAAAATGTGAAGAAAACAAATGTTTAGCAAACTAAGCACTGAATTTCAAACAATTCTGTGGCAAAATGTGCCTTGCATTCACAGCAGGCTCTGCATATGCTGTGGTATTAATGTAGCCTGGGAATCTGAAGTAAGCATGGCAGGACAGGCAGAAAAAAGGCACATTTTAAGAAAAGTATTAGTAGCATTGCTTTACTAACAGTAAATAAAATTACAACTTTTATGTAGTGATTTTCAGCTGCTCAGAACCACAGTTTACCTCTAAAATGGAAGTTCAAGTTGGGTTCTGAAGGTGTGAAAAATCCTCCTCCCAACTTCTCTTGGGTGATCTTTCAGGTGTTTATTGAGCAGCAAAACATGGGGTGATTCAGACAGCTGTGGGAATCCTGAATATTTCACATGGGATGGGATGAAAACATTCCTGTGTCTTTCTGCATATATTGCTAGCACAACTACAAGACAGTGAATTATACAAATATTCTGTTTATGGCTTTTCTAGCTGCCAAATATTGACCTTGGCTGCAGAGTCCTCGTTGCAGGATGGCACCAGAGCTCAGAGGGAATTTCTTACCTACTGCAATAGTGGATTGAGACTCAGTACCAGCTCTGTCTATAAATCTAATCAAGTTTTCCAGGCCATTCTGTAGCATCCTGAAGCATCCTTGATAAAAGAGGGTGATGGTTTATTGTGCAAGACACAATTTAAGACTCTTTTTGGCAGATTTATAGTTTTCACAATGTAGGATCAGGCTGGTGAAGCAAAGGCTCATAGTCCACTCTTTCCTTAGCATTTTATTTTTACACCATGTTGGTCTAACACACAGTGGGTTTGTTCCAGGTAGTCCTAAAGGGTCACAAGAGCAAAATAATAGCAGAAACCCACCTTGTTGGGTGACTCCAGGTAAGTTACTTTATCTGCCTGAATCTCAGGCTCCCCATCTGTTAAAGAACAGTGATTTGTAAAAGTATTTTAAGAGTTTTTTGTACAGAGGCAAACACTTCTCATGTGGGAAATTCTGTGTAGTTATGTCTGTATTCATCACAAAAACAGCAAAAAAGAAAAAAAAAATACAAAGAGCTCTGCATTTTTTAATTATAGGTAGTGTGCATTGGTTGGAGAGGATTAGAATCCAGTATTTAAAAAAATAAATAGAAATAGAAGGGGTTATTTAAGAAGGTTGTGTTCAAAGGCTCTAATTCACAGCAAGTCTGTGCATTTTGAACAGTTTATTTGTAAGAAAACATGCTAAACCCATTAGACTGCTGCTGCTTCCAATCAGTGTGGAGATTTAATTAAAAATTCAAGAGAGAAGAGAGGATGGTGAGAGGTTTATAACCATAGGCTGATCTTTTAGAAAAGCACTGTTGTTTTTTTCAATATGTAGAGGACTCACAAAAGGGCAGGCTGGAAGGGAAAGCTGGGACACTGCTGGGATACACCTGCAGGTTCCTGGGATTTCATAGAATCACAGAATGCCAGGATGGAAAGGACCTCAAGCATCATCTTGTCCAACCTTCTAATCTTATTTATATGAGCTGTGTCAGCACCCATTGTTCTGAGACTACAATTTTCCAAAGAGGTGGAATCCTGGGAGACCATTCCAATGCCTGACTGTCCTCAGAGTGAAAAATTCACCTCTTGTGTCCAATGGAGCAACTTGAGCCCATTACCCCTTGTCTTATCCATATGACTCCTTGTAATCAGGGAATCTCCATCCTCTTTGTAGCCACCCGGGGATTTTAGCTGCATGGATCATGGATTTCTGTGTATATTAAAAGGGATGGTTTAACATAAAAATGACCTCTAAATCTTTAAATTTTTTTTTCTAGATAAATCTGGGAGTTCTATCACCAGAGTAATTCCATTTGTTTCTTTTGCATGCAGGTGCTACAGGTGCTTCCCATTACAGAAGCATTGCATTCCAGGGTCTCATATTCAGTTTTATAAGTAAAGACTCTCTTCCATGTTTATCTTGAAATTAGGGTTGGTGAGGTACCCATCCTTTTTTAGTTTCACCTTGCATTGCTGGTGAATTTGGAATCCTTTGCTGTGTGCACTATTTGATTGCTCTCCACTCCTTTGAGAAGAAAATTGTGCCAGCAAGTAGATGCCAGAAGATAGGGATTTTTAGGAGGTAATATAATTCCCCTGCTCCTTAGGGGAATACAAGGAACTATTTCTAAAGCCTCTGATCACAGAGGGGAGAAGAGCAAAAGGGAGAAAACCAGGAAAAGTTTGGGAAGCCTTTTCTTGTGTGCTTGACACCTCAGTCTTACAAACACCTGGGATTTCTACAATGAGCGTGGAATGTTTCTTAGCACCTCCACCTCCTGTCTTCTTGTAAGAATTTCAGCCTTCATTTCAAACAAAGCTTTCTTCTGCCTTGGAAGGAGAAAAACTTGGAAATGTAGGCCCAGCTGTCAAGGTGCCAACCACATGTCACTTGGAGTCCCACTACCTAAAGGCAGCAGAGAGGATGGCATTGTGTGGGACCTGTCTGCTGATGCTTTTTGGGTGACTGAGGTGTCCTTTTGTTTCCACACATGAAATAATGTGTTACTCATCCATTTTGGACCTCCCCAGCATGAAAAAGCAGTCAGATTGATGTGTGTACGAGTGCCTCCTGACTATGTTCCTTCCAGTTGGGTCAAAGAAGAGAAATTTTAGCTCTTGAAGCGCGTGGCTAAATTTACCCAGTTCTGCATCCTTGAGTTGGCAAAACCATATGGGCTTTTTGATACGTTCCTCAGATCTCTTCTGAATCTGTTTCAGAAGTCTATATTCATGAGCAGTACCCACTGTTCAGTGGGAGGTGTAGAAGAACAGAGCCTATTTCAGGCAGAAGATTTCCTGTGAACGGATTTGTCTCGGACCAGCTCTGCCCTGGAGCTGCAGAAAGGACTCATCCTGCCCTCCCTCCTTCCCTTGGTCACAATCCTGCACCTCCCCTGGGCTGGGAGCTGAGGGTTCTGCATCCCTACAGTGGGTCAGGGCTGGAGCTGAACAGGAATTTTTTGCTGAGCTTTCCAGAGCTCTTGGGGCTGATCCAGAGTCCTCTCTGGCAGAGGACGTGCAGCTGGAGATGAGGAAGATCTGGAGGCAATGAGGGGGGAGGATCTTAGGTCAGCTTTAGCTGACTGTGTGACTGCAATTGGGTTTTTTGCTGGGGGTTGGCTGGCTGAAGGAGAAAAATGAAAAATTCCCTTTTAACCAGGGATGAGGCAGGATTTCCACAGGGGTGAAAAAAAAAAAAAAAAAAAAATCTATTTGCTAAACACAAGCTGGGAAGCAGCTGATGGATCAGTCCCCAGTGATATGCCTGGAAATCATCCTGTGGGATATTAGCTGTTTAAAGCTTCTCTTGTTCCCTGAGCACTTTGCCCCAAGGACAGAAGCTGGAGATGTCTTTCCCCATTGCCAGTGGAGGTTCCAGAGCAGCACAAAGCAGGCTCATCCCTGCCTCCTCCCAGCTGCAGAAGCCCCAGAGGAGCCTGCAGCATGGATCCCAGGCAGCCCATGTCTCCATCAACAAAATGCTGCTTTTTTTTCTCTGAATGCACAGATCCTGATAAGTGCAATAATGAGACATTGAGAGAGGAACAGCTAGGAGCTGTTTAAAAAAAAAAAAAACAACCAGATGAGAATAGCTTTAGCATCCTTTATTTTTCAGATGTGACAATGGCAGAAATTGTCCTGTAATTGCTTAAATATCTCCTTATTCTTTGGAGAAAATTTTAAATGGTAGGTAGTTTTTATTTCTTTCTTTCAGTGGGCTTAAGAATAGATTATTCTTAAGGAATATGAAGGAGTGAGCTCAGCCCAAAAGCTATGGAGGAGGGGGCTGCTAGAACAGTCCATGAGGTTTTACAGCAAAGACAATTAAAAAATTAGCAGATATAAAAAAAAAATACATATATAAGTAGTCATCTTTCTTAATCCTCTTTCCCTGACCATGTGATCCTGGTGCAGGCCCTGTGGCTCATATGCCCTGTGGTGAACTGATTCAGGGAGCTAAATTGGCAGAAAACGACTTGTTGGGTTTTTTTGCCTTCTTTCTTTTTTTTTTTTTTTTTTCATTTTGTATAGTTAGTTCTTTGCTGTCTCATTTTCTGCACTGATTCACCACAAAGTGAGACAAACTCCAAAGCCAGGAGAGGAGCAGGAGAGTGGGGGCAGAAGAGCCCAGGAGGGGAGCCAGCAGGACCCCACCTTGCAGTTGCAGCTTGGTTTTAGATTGACTTTCATCTAAAATCTCCTTAAAATTTTATAGTGTGCTATTTTCACTTTTTAAATGATTTTTAATTTTGGGTTATAGCACGGATCTGTGAAAATACAAGTTTCTTCATAGACAAATTGTCCAAATCAGTGTGAAAAATCTGCCTGAACTCCTAGGGGTTAAAATTTGAATGTACTTATGCATGTGCTTGTGTTTTGGCAGGGTTTGTAAGAACATCAATATACAGGAATTCTTTTTTTAAAAATAAAATCAGAATTGTTGGCAAATCAGTGCCTAAGCTGCAAATGTAGAAACAATTAACTCTAGGATTGAATGCAATATTTTGTTTCACAGAAAATATTTTGGGTTGAGGTTTTAAATACTTTCCAAGTTTTCGGATCTCCTCTGCTCTGCTGTAAAATTCAATCTGAACTTGCAAATACTTTGTTTACTCCAGAATCATGTTTTTTTTTTTTTTTTTCCCTTCTTTTTTGGAATATAAACTATGCATTTTTCCTGCCAGCTATAGCTTTTAATGCAGGCTTATGAAGCTAGGCCACTTCCCCTACCATACGCTGTCAGTGAGTCAGGACTGCGGGTGGAACTCGGGTTTTGCCACTGCCAAGAATAAAATCACACTGCTTGATCAGAGCAGGAAACTTCAGGGCATCATTTTTTTTTACCATCTCAAAGATGGTAGTGAATTTTTACCACCTAAAAGAAGTAGTGAATTTTTACCATCTGAAAGAGGGGTTCAGCATTTTCGTGGCTTTGCGTTGCTGATGTTTCTGCACCGTTGAGCTCTGGTGTGGGTTTAAAAGCACTGAGGAACATCAAAATATAAATATCTCAGCATGTTGAGGTTGTTGGCCTCATCCATGAAGACACCAAGACTCTTAACCCTGTTTAGGCATCACAGTGGCTTCAAAAGTGCTCGTTGCTTTGCAGGTTGAAGCCCAAAGAAAGCTCCGTTTGCTGGAGATCACTGAGAAGTCCAGTATGTGGTTTTCTGAACTGACACATTTTCTGGAAACTCCCCTAAAATCTGGGCTAAAATTATTTCTTTTTGATGCTGAAATCACAGCTGTGACAAATATTCAGCCTTATCTGTGATTCATGTGTTGTCTCAGAATGGGAAGTGTGAGAGTAGCACAATTTAGTAACTTGTGTTTCGTTCCCCCTAGTTCAGCATTTCTAATTTAATGTGTTTTCTCTGGAGTAGGTTATCTACAGAACAAACCCATCATTACCTGTCTATATCTGACACTTTGCCATTTCTGCTGCCTAGTTATAAAATATTCAGCTCCCTGTAATGTTGACCCAAGGAGGGAGAACACTTTCTATATAGAAATGTTGCAGAATTCACCTACAGTCTCAAATCTCTTTTTGCACACAGTATTTTTTTTGTTGCAAAACATCCCCCAATTTACCTGCTAAATGGAATAACACATTTTTCTCTCTCTGTTGGCAGTTTGAACCTTACTTTGAACCTGGTGATCCCCATCTCCACATCCCCAGCTCCCAGCAGGTAAGACAGTCCTGAACACTTTGAATTGTACCTTGTGGGCTTTCAAGGCTTAGTTCTGCTCCCTGGTGATACAGAAAGAGGGGCTGAGACCTGTTTTCTTATTCTGCTGCTTGTCCCTTGCCATTTGGGTTAAAAGCACATTATTCATGTACAGCTCTGTGCCCTGCTAATAGCTTGATCTGAAAACTTTTCCATTTATCAAAGCCTTTAACCCCGTTTTGGTGCACGCTTGAAATTTGTACTTCCTGTAATTTGCTGCCTTTTTTTTTGGTTCCTTTTAAAAGGTTTCAACATATTAGAAACTCCAGATTAGTTTCCTGCATGTAAGAGCTGTTTCCTTGCTGATAGGCTTTTGATTTGTGTTTGAGAAAAAAGTGATCTTGTGGTGGTCTTTCATGCAATTAAATTGAAAGTAGCTGTGGGGATCTCAAAATGAACATATATTTCACTGCAAAACTGTCAGCCTAAGCAGTCACTTCAGCTGAATTCTTGCTGTTCTCTCCCTTGGTATAAAATAATGTGTGTTGTAAAGCTGAGATTTTTCTTTCCTGTCTACCCTCACGGTCATTAGGAAATTGTAAATGGAGCCTCGTTATGTTGAACAGCTGGTAGTTGTATTTAAAAATCTCATGTTAAATGAATTAACTAAGTTAAAATCTGTACACTGAGAGCCCAGAGTGGTAGCAGAGCTGCTCAGGTCTCAGCAAGAGCAGCTGAGTACAAATCAAAATACACCTGGGAGAAAGGATTGAGTTTTGCTTGCTCGTTGTTCTCATAAGCAGGACTTATTTTCATGGGATGCCCAACCTACATTGTTAAAAATCATATGGTACCACTTGTAAGGGGTTTTAAAAAATGATGTGCACTAGAGGGGTTTTCTTGAATGAGAGCAAATTCTGTTCTCCTGCTTACAGCAACATCATTCCACTTTACAGTGAAGTAAAATGTAGCTCATTGCATTCAGCTGAGGTATCAGCAAAAAGAACAGATCTGTGGTTGGCTTGGTGTGGAATGTACCTTCTATGTGATAAGAAGAAAGGAAAAAAAAAATATTTTCTGGAGGACAGTTCATAAGGGCCTGTCCTAGTGGAATGGTGAGTAACTCAGATGTGGGATTCAGGTGTTTGCTTTGCACTGTGATGCCTCAACCCTGCACTTTGTAGGGTTCCCTTTGGTGAAGGATTCTCAGGAGCTCTGCCTGCCTGTTCTGCTTCTCAGCCTTGACCAGAGGAGTACTTTCCTTTTTTTTTTTTTTGGGGGGGGAAGTATTGCAAACTGTGTTTTTGCATGTTTTTTCATGAGTTTAGATTTTTAAGGGAAAGCTTTCAAGGCAGCTTCCTATTTTGTGAGTCAAAAATCAATTTGAAACAGGTTTCAAGTAGGATGGCTGACATCACGTGCTATGTTTCAAGTCAAAGATAATTCCATTTACTCAAGAAATGTTTCGTGTGGTTTCTCAAGGGGAACGGGACCTTGGGAACTGTTTAGAAGAGACTCAGTGTCAAAGTTCCATTATTTCAGTTTCCAAACACCTTTCCCAGCCATAGTACACGTGTTGGGGATGAATAAAACACCTCTATGAGGGGTGGCTTGAGCAGGAGCTTTTAAAGGTTGAGAGTTTAATGATTTTCCACAGATAATTTTCCCAGCACAACCTCCTCTGCTATGGCTCAGTGAGGTGGGAAAAATTAGGAAAAAGCAGCAGGAAGCCCTTGAGAACTTCTCATGCTCTGGTTTATCCTGATGAATTGAGTCAAGAAGGGAGGGAAGCACTGCTGAGAATCTGGCCAGCTCTGAGTTGTAGAACTTGCACTCAGGATTCTTCTTCTGCTTTCCCCAAATATTCAAATTATTGGGTTGTACCAGGCCCCCAGAGTTGGGAGTTACAGAGGTAAAGAAAAAGCTGTTTCTGTCCCATTCTCTGCACTCCCCAACACCATGTGCTGTGCCCTGGGTGACACAGACCCCTCTGACACCTCTGGGGTTTTGTCTTGGAGGGTCTTGCTTTTTATTTTTGCAGCACTTGAAATAAGATGACATAAAGTTCAACAATAGTTTTTACTGTTCCCTTGATATTTGGGGTTTAAGGAGATTTCCAGTATAGTTCTAACAAGCTTAAATTTCTTGTATGGATGGGGAGGACTTTTTGAAAATCAAACTGTGACATCCTCACTGAAACATCCCAAATGCAGGGAATGTGACCAGTTGAGGAACTGACTTTAGAGTGGAGTCTAAAACCACTCAACCAGGAAAAAAGAATACCTTAATTTCTCATGTTGTGCCCAATATAAGCAGAATAATGTGGATGCTTGTGTTCATATTCAGATCACAGTGGCTGTGTGAGTACACAGGGAGTGGAATTTGTCTTTTCAGTGGTAAAACTCACAGAGGTTTCAGATACCTGATTAGGGCTCATCACTATTTTACTGTTGCACTGAAGTCCACTGAAAATGGCTGATTGTTCTGGCTGTGAAAAGAAGATCAAATAACCCAGATCCTTGCACATTCTCCAGAGGCTTGCACAAGCCCAGTGGTGAACAGGTTGGGCCCTGGAAACTCTTGTGCTAATGATGCTCTCAAGGTCAGTCTCAAAATAATAATAATAATAGTAATAATCATCATCATCTAGGTGTGGTGAATTTAGATTCTTTTTCCTTCCAGCAATCCAAGAAATAATTTTTTTGTGTGCATAAATGAACTTTTTCAGTGTTGGGGTATTCATCAGTCACTGATACTGTGATCACTTTGCTGTGGGCAGCCCTTAATACATTTTGAGACAAGCTTTTTCTGCAAAGTTATTTCCTTGGTCTGTCTGTCAGCTTCGAGGTGGGCAGGAGGTGGCATCTCCTGTGTCTGATGCTGGAATAAAAGTATCTGAATGGCCAGAGGCAGCCCAGGCATGGAGGCAGACTGAGGAGCTTCCATTTAAGCCTTTTTACCACTGACAAGGCTAATTTGGGTCCTTCTTTTCTCTCCCAGCCATCAGTTCTCATTAAGCTGATAGAAGCTCACATCTGTAAGATGCCTACCTGGCTCTCCAGTTTGATTAAAATTGGCCCAAAAGTTATTGGAGAAAGGAAAAGAATGGGCAGTGTGCTCAGAGAAGACTTTTTCATTAGCAGTTAAAGCCAAGAATGCTGCATTAGAAAACTATGCCATGCATTTGTGGGAGATATTTTTGTCTCTCCTAAAGCATTTGTCTAGTCCATATTTGCAATTAAAGGCAGCCCTATAAGCTATAAACATTACCAGGAGTTTGCAGTGATATTTCACATTGGCTGAAAACCAGTGATGGAAAATCAGGAGGAAAATCTTGCAAAAAAAAAAAAAAAAAAAAAAAAAAAAGATTCTGAGAGGAGTAGGAACAATGTGAAAATTTGAAGGCCCCAGTGTTAGCAAGGCTACTACATTTAGAAGACATTAAGCTGTTTTGGTACTATTTTATGCACAAAGTCTCCTAATAGTTATTTCTCATGGATCTGCAAAATCCAAACGACTTTAGGTTAAAGGAATAGTAATGAATCATTTATGAGATATTATCTGCAAAGATGGATTGGTTCCATCTGTTACAGTAATAAAAATAATAATGCTTAGCAATTACATAAATGCTTTACAGGTTTTCAGTGTGCATCACAAACATTAATCTAAGATCTAGCCCATAGCACAGTTTTTAAGAGCTTGTAAAATGGCTTCAGCTTATACATAGTGTTTCATTTCTTTATTTCTAAGAAGGAAATTTGTTGTAATAGAGTTTTTAAACTGGTTTAGAAAATTGAGTTGCAGCTCCTTGGCCTAGAGACACCAGATGAAGGTGGCCACAAAATTAGTTTCTTGTTCTTCTGTTAACTTCAGTTGCTGCAAATGTCCAAGAGAAAAAAAAAACCCTACAGCTCTACAGGCAGGTGTTCATTAACATAAATTTGCTGGAGGAGTCTTCCAAGCTGCAGTCCCTGCATTATCTCAGCTATTTGTTCATCTCATTTGTTTGTGTCCTGTAAGCAGCTCACTAATTGAAGGTCTTCTGAACCAGAGGACAGTCTGATGATGGTTCTGTTGTGTCCAGGAGTTCAGGTGTATTGGTGTATGTTACCTGAAAGAAAGAACTACATTTGTTCAGTCCTGGAAGAAACTGGGTATACCAAGTAGTGGTTTCCCAGAAAACACACTTTAAATGTGGCCTAAATAACTTAGAAAACGAGTATTTTTAAAGTTTTGTTCTGTCTGGGGTTTAATTTGACTTCTTGAAAAAGAAGTGATGATCACTTCAGGCCAGATGAAAAATTAATCTCTGTTGGGATTGTTTGATTTTTCTCCTTGTCAGACAAAGGTTTGGTAATAGGAAAGATTTATAGTAAATGCAGTTTAATGAAATGGTGATGGTCTGAGCATGTCTATAGGCTGTATGACTGTATAGGTCAGTATCTACTGCTACACTTGGGTTAGGTACATATCTAAGAGTGTCTTGAAGATGGCATCTTTGCATGCATCCTGTGACCTTGAAAATTAAGGTGCCATCTGTAAATTTGCTGTACATTTGCTGTGTAAATGTGTTGATCTAAATGCATCCTTAGACGTGGACTTTGCAATGTGACTTGACTGAAACAAGTGGCATTAATTCCATTAACTGTGGGCAAAAGCAATGTGTGTATTGACAGCTTAAACAAAGTGGGTTTTGTGTCTTGACCTATCAGAAATGTGGCTTGGAAACATTTAACTTAAGCATTAGATTTTGCTAAATAATAACTAAAGCATCAAGTCAATGATGTAATTTCCTTGAGCAGTATTCTGTTAATTCGTATATAATGAGATGAATTAAAACAGATAGGGGGGAAAAAAATAATCCAGTGTTTCATAGACAGAGAAAATAATGGGTTCCTTGTACCTGAATGCTGACAATAATTCCTGAAACAGAACAACAGTTTGATGTCAGCACTAACTCCACCCTTTTCATCATCAATGACCTGGAAAAAAGTTCTCTAGTCTCATTCTCCAGGTTATCTGTGTTAGTGTTCCAGAGCATGAACTGCACCCCTAGGAAGCAATTAGCAGTGCTTTGAACTCCCAGAAGCTGCTTGGTGTCCTCTGCTGCCCAGCCAGAGCTTCCCAGGGTTCCTCCTGCTCCATCCTGAGCATCCCTGGGGGTACCCAGCTCCATTCCAGCCCTTTTCTCAGGAGGCATCACTGCTGAGGGAGCTTCAGTCTTTGGGGTTGCCCACCCAGGAGCTGGCATAAGGCAGCCATGGGGTTAAAACCCCCCTGGCAGTGTGGGAAGTTCCTCACAATTGCCAAAATAGGGCTAAAAGGGATTATTGCTTGTAACAGAGTTTTCCCTCCCTTGGCTGAAAACCAGTGATGGAAAATCAGGAGGAATATCTTGCAAAAAAAAAAAAAAAGAGCTTCTGAGACCTCCAAAAGCCTGGGGTATTGTGGTAGAAATCCCTTACTGCATGTGTCTATCAGCAGGTTTCCCCAGCCATTGGGAGAGGGTGGGAATTCTCCAGGCTGATCTGGAAACCTGCCCAGAAGTCTACCTGAAGAGTGGCTGGAGCTCCCACGGTGTGAAGGTTGTGTGATGGGTTTTTCATTCCATGCTGATAAGAGTTAAATTTCGGTGGTGTTCCTCTCAGCTGGCTGCCTTTTCAGACTGGAGAGCATTGGAATAAACACTTTCAAGTTGGTGGAGCACAAGAGCTTTGACAAACCAGTTCCAGCTCATCTTGCTTTGAGGTGGTTAGATCTCCTGGCCCCAGAAATCTTCCTCATTTCTCTGCCAGAACTCGCCAGCCCATGCCAGGACTGGCAGGAAGGAAAAGGAGCTGCTGTCATAACTGGAGTCTTGGCTCCAACCCACTCTCATCAGCAATTTCAACCAAGATGCCACTCTCTGAACAGGGTTAGCTGAGACATCAAACACCTTCTGCTTTTCTGCCTCTCTTGGAGGTGTTGTACCTCCCAGAAGATAGCAAGGTGGATGGTTACAAGTCATAATAGCAAGGTTCCCAAGGTAAACCATCAGCTGCACCTCTGTAGTTAGGCTGGTAAATAATTGGTTTGATATTTATTTGTGTTCTTCCTTTCCTTAAAAAGTGATAATTATAGCTGAGGATATCATCCCAGAGTGCCAAAATAAGCCAGGGATTTTTCCTGAGAAAATGCTCCTGTTACTACTCGTAGAGGATCTCAGCATATAACGTGGTTGCAGAACATTTAAAAAAAAGAAATAAGAGCTATTATATACCAATAGTATTTTTTTTAGAATGTAACTAGCTGTGTTACACATCAGGATCATATGCAGAGCTGAGCTGCAACATAGGACAGTAAATTAGGCTGTTTACCTCCTGATAATGGCATGATAATTGTGATAACAACAGAAATTGCCATCATTCTTTGCTGAGAATTCACTTGCTCTCACCCTCTTGTCCAAATATGCCTGTGATAGTTCTGAAATTGTTTACAGGGCTATTTGGAGGCTTCCCCTTATTAACCTTCCAGATTCTATAAAAAACAAAACAAACCCCCCAAACTAACTTGTGTCTGTAAGTGGGAAATTGTTGGTTACATCTTCCCTGTGCTCAGCTGCCTTGTGTTCATCTTCCCAGTGTTTTGCACGTGTGTGTAATATTGAGCTGGGTTTTTTTTGTTTTGTTTTTGGTGTAGGTCTAGCACCTCATCTTGGGAAATGTGATTGAGGGGAAAAATTAATGAGTAATAGGAAATAATCTGTGGTTAACACAGCTCATCCCTTTCTTTTTTCCTCCTGTGATCAGACAGCAGTATTTTGAGCTGATCACCAAAAATACTTTGTTAACCTCCTCGTGTCTTGAGTAAAGAAGAGATGGTCTGAATGTGAATCCCACCTGGGGGGTCCCAAGAGCCCCAAAATGTTGACTGCTCATCTGGCAGCAACAAAAATGTTTCTCCAGCTTGAGAACTTTGAGTCACCTGTCCTCACGGGTGACATTCTGCATTATGTTAGGAAGGCAAGAGACTCTAATTTGGGGAATATCAAACTCCAAAGTACCTGTGTCACTCCTGCCTATGTCCTTAGGAGATGATATCTCAGGTTATCAGGTCATAAATCATGAGAAACCTGATGACAAACTCCCAGGGACACCCCCAAAGTGAGCAGCTAGCCAGGATTTTGTGTCCTGAAGACAGAAGCCACTCATTGGCATCTTGAGCTGCAAGTGAAGCAATGAGAATTACTCATCACAGATGGAAAACTTTTGGTTTTTTTTTTAACTAATTACCCACAGACTGCTAGGTTATAACTACAAGAGAAAAGTTTCTTCTACATTCCTTCTATCCTTGTGTGCTCTGCAGGGTTTCGGTGCAGTTGTAATTTATTTAATCCAACTGAGCTCATGTGGAAAGTGTGGAAATTGAGGTGAAGGATCACAGAGTGCCATTAAAATTGGTGGAGAACTCCAAGCTTCCCAGGTTCTCCTTTCTTCCCTCAGTTGCCATTGCCAAGAGAAAGCAGAACGGGGGTTCCTACCGTGATAGAAGTTTCCATTAGATTCCCTTTCAAAAATCAAAATAGGGTCATTTGGAGAATAACCTTGCCAATGTAAAATGTGAATGGCTGCTGAGGACAGGACAGATATCTGGCCAGGACAGATATGCTCCATTTACACAGCCTCAGCTTCAGGTTATCAGAAGTCCATGGAACACAGGCAGCTGCAAAACAACTCATTACCCCATGGAAACAAAAATGTCCTTCACCTTCAAAATCCCAGTGAAATTTCCCCGGCGTTAGGGACAGGGAAAATGTTTTCTTTATGTTTTCTTTAATGTTTTCTTTAAAAATGTTGCTTCCAGAATATTCCCACCCTCCATTATCAGTGCTATTATTTGAGCAGAGTTCCAGTTGTGTAATGATGCCCAGGACTGATGGCTCTTAGGAAATTATTCATCAAGGAAAGGGAGTGTTGTGGTTTGGAGTGTGAGGTTGATGGGTTTTCTTCCAGACAATACCAGTTCTGCTTGGGGATTGTCATCTTGGGCTCTCTGGGCTGCATGACTGGTCACACAAGTCTTGTTTCTCCTCCCTGATGGAGCCAGGGTGGTTTGAACTCTTGATTCATAAAGATTGGGGAGTGCTGCAGGGGAGGTGTGGGCACGGGGCATCCCATCTGCACACTGTGGGAAAAAGCAGAGCCAAGAGGCTGCTGGCTTGGGAATTTCTTGGTAGTCTTTAAGGAGTGTGCAGGTCTCTTGACTGGGAGTTTGGAATTTGTGCAGAGGTTTTTCTGCTGCTCAGCTGGGATATCTTTATCCTGAGGGCTATTGAATACATCTAGTGAGCCTGTGGGATAGATGGGCTACAAAAAACCTATTAGTGAGGGGCCTTGAAGGAATCTGGATGTTAAAAGTGAAGCTCATATCTCCAAATTGCTTGGATTATTTTTAGACAAGTTGGTTTTGTGGTTGGTTTTTTTCTTTTTTCATTTTTTTTCCCTTTTTTTGTATCCCTTTCTCCTCTCTGGTTCTTCCTTTTATTATTATTATTATTATTACTATTTTCTTATTATTATTTTTTTGTTTTATTTTTTTAAATGAACATTTATAACAGTTGGGATGAGAGAAGGGGAAGACAACTAATTTCCAGAATATATTTATGATTTAGCTACACTGAAAAAAAAAAAAAAAGTGAGTTTTGGTAGCCCAGGCTGAACAGCAGAGTTTACATTCTGGTAAAAAATCAGGGGAAATTGGAATGGACACTGAAGCCAGAAGTTATCCTGGCAACTTGGCTGCCTGCCATTCTTTGACTGCCTCTTGGCAATTAGGTGTGGGATTGCAGGATGGTTGCTCAGAAAACAGAGAGCTTCATGAATGGTGTCTTTTTATTCCAATCTTAACTGCCAGATTTTATTTAATTTCCTTAATTATAGTGCTTACCCCTGATACTCACATGACAACCACTGTGACCTCTGGTGCCTATCTCTTGGGCTGGGAGAGGCAGGAGGAGTCAGTCTTGTATTTCCTTGGGTTTATTTGAATGTGTTTCCCTGGAGGGGAAATCCCACATTCCTACAGGTCCTGGATAAAACCTCCCATTTTATTTCCCAGAGGAGAGGCAGTGAAGGGAGGAGCACTCGGTCCCTGCAGAGTGTTTCCCACTGTCAGCCTTGATGCTGGGTGCTAAAATAAATGTTCCTTGGTACATTTAAGTTGGAATCAGGGATTCTCAAGCTGCTGGAGGGATTTAGTTGGTATCAAGGCAACTCTTGAAGGGAATTAAATGAAAGAGTCAAGAGTGAAACATCCCTTCTGATGTGCACTGTGGTGTGGGGGTGGGGAGGGACAGATGGAAAGGGTAAGAAAAAAAAAAAAAAAAGCTGAAAGGAAGGGAACTGTTCCCAGCAAAATGGCTCCATGTGTTTTCAAAGACCAAAAGTAGAAACCCACGTTGGATATGTGACATAATTTATATTGTGAGATAACCTTACCAGGACATGAATGGTGTAAAAAATGAATGTTTACCAAGCTTGTTGACCTGTGTGGTGTGTGAGTGCCCCCCTACTCCAGAATCCCCACGAATTTTGCTGTTACATGTTGTTCATTTCTTCATTTCTAGTGAGTTTGGGTTTTTTTTCTTTTTAAATATCTGCCAGCTCTGAATTCCAGCAAGCATTGGCATGAGTAATGAGTCAAATGTTAGAGCAGCATTATTCTTTGACAGTTCTAAAAGGATTATATAACGAGAATTTTAAATAATATTTTTGAAATGTGTAATTTAAGAGGTCCTCGTGTTCTGTAAATGGTTTAATTTTTCCTAGCATTTAATTGACATTGCAGAAGAATCATTAAGTGGATGATGATTAAACCAGCACTTTTATGGATCAAACTCTCTTTTGTGAGAAATTTAGTCATCAGGAAAGAGGTGTAGACATATATTTTGGGGATGCTGCAATAGAAGCAGAGAGTGTACAGACTTTTCAATAAATCTGTGCCATTGTGGCTGACCTGGAACCCTCCTCTATCCAGTCCAAGGTTGAACCAAGACTGGAGAGGGAGGAAAAATTCTGTTGTGCCAACATGACACTTGCTTGAGAAAGAAGCACCTGAAGGATTTCACCTGGGTGGTTTCAGCCCAATTTGAACCAGATTCTAAAGAAGGGAGGATGTAATTAAGTTATTAAGTCTCTTCTCACCTTGCTATTAAGCTGCTTAATTTTCTATAAACTTCTGCTCTCATTAAAAGCAAGTAATGAAGTTTTGCTTGGTTTTGTGTTGCTAAGTTTCAAAACTGTGTTTACCTGAGACAGTTCCTACAGGTCTGTATGCTTTGTAAGGAAGTACTGCTTCTGCAGATATGTTTATTTTCACTAAAAAATATGTTTATTTTCAGTTGTATGGTAGGTCCTGAAAAGAAAGGAGGGGTAGTTAGAAGTGTTCATTAATGCCAATTCCCTTAAAGAGTGTGTATGTTAGAACATATAGTGATTTTTTTCCTTTTGAAGCTGGCTAGACTGCATTATCCCATCCTATATAAAAGGGGAGAGGTGTAATTAATTACAGACTCAGCTTGATTAGTCTCATCTAGAATTTTGTACTACGTTTCATTGGGGTTGCTAGGGACTTCTGTTTGAAGTCATCTGCTGGCAAGTTCCTGTCTAAAATGTCAGCTTTACTGAAAATATGTCCAAAAATTCCAAGTTATGGGTAACATTAGTACAGCATGTGGTGTAAAAAGGAACTCCTGAAGAGGAGAAATAAGGGAGATCAAAAGTTAAGGAATGACCAATCCAGAAAAGGAAGTATTAATGAATCAGTCTGGGAAACAGTGTTACTCTAACAAGGTTGGTGATAACTTAGAATTGATAGGATGGGATTACAATAAAAATGAAAATGTCAGGAGTTGCTCAGGGAAGAGAAATAATTGGAAGAAGGAGCAGATTGTCTAAGAGCAGAATACAACTGATTTCTCAGTTTGAAAATTGACTCTGCAGTTGTAGGATGTAGAGTTAATGACCAAATTTTCAATTTTATTATATTAAGCTCCCTTCAGTAATATCTCTGTGAAAAAGCACGTTCAGCTTAAACTTAAAAATTCACTAAACCGAAGGTAAAACTTTATTGAAGGAAAAAACCTTTCTAGATTACTATGAGTTATATGTATTTTCTAACAAAACAAGGTTCTCTAGCTAAATTCTCAAACCTTTCAGTGAAACAAGTTTATAAAAATCTTGGAAAAATATGTGCCTTGGGACATTTTCCTGATGCTTGGACAGTTTGAATTGAACGTGATCCTGGGCCTTTCCTGAAAGAGCAAAAATAAATAATTCAGGAACTTTTCCACTCACATCTCTGTAGCTGAAATTTGCCACTCACTATCATGGTCATTGATGAGAGAAATTTTCCAGACCTAGCAAAGTTTCTGTAGGTTTTAGGAGTTCCCATGCCACGGTCGTTCAGGCTGTGTCATTAGCAATAATAATAAAGAAAAATCACTGGCTCCAAATACACAGACTGTTCCCAGAGATACCCCCAGAAACACATAAATCTGGAATAAATGTCAGCACTTAAAAGTTAAAAGGCTAATTGCAACTAAAGCAAATTAGTCCTTCCCCTAAAGAAAAGGAAACCAGATCCTGTACATCTCTCACATCCTTGGCTCTGTGTCCCACTTAATCATGTTCCCTAATCCAGATTTCTTCTGTGTTGCACTCTCTATTTGCCTCTTTTCAGAAATTCCTCAAGTTTTCCTCTCTGTTTATGCCCCAAAAAATTCCCTGCCTGGAGAGGGGGACAGAGCCAGCAGAGCCTCCTGCCTGGAGACCTTTCCCATGGCAAATCCTGCAGGATTTTCCTCTTCCAGGTGGAGCAGTGGGCACATCAGCCTCTGGTGGAGGCAGTAGGATCCTCCCTCACCTTCCTCCTTTGCTGCTGAGCAGAAATTGAGAAACCACAGGAGGAAAGAAACGGAGAAAGCCAAGCAGAGAGGTGGAGCCTTCAGCTTTTGGTGAAGCACCAGAAACGAGCTGAAAAGTTTTAGCAGTGCTTCAGTTATGCTGATTCTGTTCACTTCATGGCTGACTTCACTGTCAGATGCATTTATTTTACGAGCCAGGACTTCAGCCAGTCTTAGTCAAAGCAGAGCTCCCCTGCCCTCAAACTCCACTTTAGAGGAGCAGATCTTTCAGCTGCCTCTTTGCTGATGGGCTCCTGGTCCCCTGCCAAACCGCCCCGAAGGCGTCTGCCTCTTCTACTTAGATGTGAACCATTGGAGCACTTATGGGAGACCAAATAAATTTAAAAGGGTGGATCAATCTACAATATCTTAATTTGTAACTGAAATTATTTCTTGGGTCTTTTTAAGCTGCTTTCTAGCCCGCTGCCAACAAGGCAGGGAGACGCAACAGTTTGCAGAGCAGGTGAAGGATGTGATGGTTCCTAAACAGCTGAAAGATGTTCTGCAGGGGATTTTCTTGCCTTAATATGGTGTTTTCTTTGTAATATTTTCTTTCTGACCTGAAAAAACCCTAATTTTCCCTGTTGAAGTTTTCCCTTCTCTAATTTTACTTTTTCTTTCTCTTTACAAGACTTTGTGATTGAAGAACTTTTACTCTCCTGTTAATCCCAACCTTTCTGTGCAGAGGCTAGAAAACAACTTTTAAAGTAAGCCCTGTTTTAACTGCATTGAGCAAAATGCAGAGTATTTTAGTGCATTTTTTACATCTGGAGGAACTGGCAATCATGTCTAAGCTGGACTCCATCCTGGAGCAGTGGGAGCCTCAGGGTACTTGTCTGGCTGTGGTATTTGTCTTGTCTTGAGTACAATTTTTAATGCAATTATCTGACAGTGTTCCTTGTGCTACCATTGTCCATGTTTTACAGAGAATGAAAGATTCAATAGTTGTGAAGCTCAATCAGTGTTAGGATTCAACCAGTGCTTCCCAACTCTGGAGTCTTCATCATGAAATCACTGCTCCTCACTGACTCTTTGGGGGGGTATAAAACCAACCAAAAAGAATCCACTGGAGAAAAATCTTGAACAATTGTTTGCAACGTGTCTGCAGACTCAAACACCCATCTTAGACTTTTGCCTTGTCTTGTGAAGTGTTGTTCTTTGGCACATTTCTTTGCCCTGGAAAGCTTTTTGACCAGATCAGAATCTTGTGTCTCACGCTGCCATTTTAATCAGATGCAGTGGTTTAAGGAGTCTGCACTGAGGAGATGATCCTTTAGCTTCCTCTGCCTTATGTTGCAGCCCCTGAGATAGCAGAACATCTGGTGGAAACAGCTTATATTGGTCTTATCTTCAGATTGCTTAATGACTCTAATAATGTGGCTACCAGGCCTTCCATGAGTGAAGTGGGATTTGGGAAATCTTAACCTTGGCTGTTGCAAGAACGTTAGCAAGTTTTATATGTTGGCTTTTTTTGTTTGTTTTTTGCTTTCCCATTTTAAATTTGTGCTGCGTTTCCTCTTAGTAATTTATAATATATTGCTGGGTTTGAAGGGTTATTAAAACCACAATTAACTTTGTTTTCCTTTAAGGTCTGGTAATATCCAATGTATTTTTGTTGAGTTGGGTGTGTGAGGTGTGAAGGAAAAATCTGACTTCCTTTTTATCCTTTTCTTTGTTTAGATAATTTCTTTAGCAGCTTAATTTTCTTCTATTTCTGCTCATCAAATCAGAAAAGTTTTATTTTAGCATCATGATGAAAACTCTATCAAAATGCTTTTTTTTAAGGGTCGTTGTTTTATTTTTTTTTAAATGCTCCTTGGGAATACAAGCACTTCTGGCCTGGTTAGGATCTTATTTCAGCCTTGCTCAGAATACTCACCTAAGTAGAGGGGGAGAAGCAGGATGATAGAAATTTGGTGACCATTGACTTCCTGTCTGGCTGGTGCTGGTGCATTAGCCCTTATCAAAGTTGGAAGAGCAGCTCCAACCCAGCCTTTGTCAGGATTGGATCAATACCTGGCAAAGAGCCTGAAGGTCAGATAAAGTACTTAGGCAGGCTGTGTGCCAGGCTAAAGAGATGTCAAGAAAATCAATTAGATACTAAAGAAAGAGCAGCAAGCTAACTAAAAATCCAATCTTGAAAGGCTCTTTATATTTCGAAGCCAGCTTAGTAGTGTTAGCTATATCTTTATCTCTCTAATAAAATTATGTTTGTTAAGCAATTAAAACCAGACTTGGGTCAAACAAGGCTAGCACAAAACTGACTGCAAACACCTGTATGGTACTAGATTAGGAAGAGCTACACGTGGTGATGAAATTGAGTGGCTTTCAGGGTACAGCAAGACATAACTTGTGATTAATCTCCACTCCTCCTCCCCTATTGATTACTTTACCTATGTGCATTTGGCATATATCTCAACTACTTTCTCCTCTGAGTGGTAATGGGAAGCACAGACTTTCTTGACTGGTGCCAGGTAGTTTACTTAATAAATTATAGCTGTCTGAAATCAATAAATAGAAGAGAAATTCAGAGGGTTGAGTCCTGCCTCAGCTTTCCTCTCCCTTCCCCAAACTACAGTGCCTGACAGGAACATGTTTTCCCAGGTAACCAGCTGGAAACACAGTTGTGAGTGTGTTTTGGTACCAAAAAGCCCTTGCTTTTACACCCAAAAGAGTAGAAATTCTCTACCCCAAAACCCACAGAAATTCCCACCCCGAAGATGTGGTATTTGTTCCACATTGAGTTTACTGGCAAGAAGTCAAACTGGTTGCTGTCAGGTAGGCAAGGTAACCAAGGCTTGAATATTTGAAGGTCTGGAGTTCTTTATGGTCATAGATTCACAGACTGGTTTGGATTGGAAGAGACCTTAAAGATTACCAAGATCCAACCCCCCCTGTATGGGCAGGGACACCTCTCACTAGTCCAGGGTGCACAAGGCTTCATCCAACCTGGCCTTGAGCACTTCCAGGGAGGGGGCATCAACAGCCTCCCTAAGCAACCTATTTTCCAGTATCTTACTACCCTCATGGTGAGGATTTTTTCCCTCATATCTAACCCAAACCTCCCCTCTTTCAGTTTAAAACCATTAGTCCTTGTGAAATGATGAATCTTTTCCCCAAGCAGCAGGCAGATCCTCGTGTCCTTGTCGTGCATCATTCCTTGTCCCTCTCAGCCAAGATGTGGCTCATGATCAGGCTTTAGCTGATGTGAGTTGTAACCTTCAGAAACTGAAGCTGAGGTTGGTTGAAAGGGAGCAAATTCCAGCTAGATCAAGGGTATGTGTGTGGGGTTTTTTGTTTTTTAGGTGTTTCTTTATTTTGTTTTGTTTTCCAACCTCCCTGTATTGCTGTGGTAGACTCTGTCATGGGAAATCTTTGAGTGACATTCTGACCTTGCTGAAGTCACAAACTTCAGGGTCACAAACATCAGCTTTTCAGGGATAGGATGTCACCTCTGGGGATGAAAAACATCAGTTCCAGGGAGCTCCTCTTGTTGCTTACGTTGCTACATCCATCCCTGGACAACCCACTTGATGGCAGGTTGGGTTCTTAGCCTGCGTTTGGTTTGACTCCTAAATACCATTCTTTCCTCAGAAAGGCACAGCCCTGCTTTCCACCAGGCTGTGTTTTTTGTGCTGTTTCTTTTTGACTGGTCTGGAGCTTTGTTAGAGGCTGAAAACATCCTGGGTTTTTTATGCCCACCCATCTGTGGGATGAGGACACGGATACGGACGCAGCTCCTTGGCTGTACATCCCCCTGACAAATTCCTAGCACTGAAATAATAATAATTCCTTTTTCCTTTTGACTTTATGTGGAGCTGCAGAGTCCAATAAATATTAATGAAACAGGAAAAACTCGCCTGTACATAATTAATAAGATTAATTTGTTTTATTCAGAGTCTTACAAAATGACTGAGGAATTGGAAGAAGGAAGCAAAATGGGCACAAAAAATGACAGCAGGAATTTGGTTTCTCCCTTAGGAAAGAGCTCAAATCCTTTCTGCATTGCTCCTGCTCAACCTACAGTTTAGCTTCAGTAACTTTATGATTTAATTAATTTGAACCTTTTTATTGCAAATGATCTTGCTAGCAACCTGTTGTAGGAAATAAGTAGGATGGGTCTTTTCATAGCTACATTTTCTTTTCCAAATCCTTGGCCTCCTTGCCAGGACAAATCCATAACATCTTTGTCAGCACTCACAAAGCTTATTATTGGTTTTAAGCAATTCCTGATTTAATTGGCTGGCCCATAAATTAATTCAATCCCAAAGGATAGGAAATAATTTCAGAATTTGAAATTACACATCTCGAAAGTTCAAAACCAACAAAGAAAATCAGGAAATTTCCATGACTGTGGAAATTGCCAGTTTTGACCTTCGTTGGACAAAACATGTCAAACATCAAAATTTTAACTTTATAAAAAAAAAAAAAAAGACAAAATCTTTCCTTTTACCTGCCCTTGCAGAAATCTGTACATTTTCCATTGGAAATTTTTTCTCTGATGGAGCTTTATTTTTAGGAAGCTGCCAAGGAACTCCACATATTTTACATATATACATAAATATATGTGTGTGTTACCTAAAGAGTACTGCATGTAGCAGACAAAATAGTAGCTTTGAAGAGTGATGGCAGTGATGTATGCACAGTAAATTAGCAGTATCTATGTGAAATCCTTTGTACTGTTCTGGAGATCAAATGTAAATCTCTCTATATAATCTCTATATAATGCAAGGTACCTATTATGGATATTAAACAGAAGCTAAACTTTCAGTTGGAAATTGGGAGCAGGCAAGTAAACTAAGGATAATAATTTAATTATGAATGTTCCTTTTTGGAACATCAATAGATACTCATGTCTTATTCAGACTGAAATGTAAAGTTGTGCCAAGGATTTTTATACATTTCAAGTGACTCTGGAGGCTGCAAACATGATGCAGTCACTACAGCATTGATGTCTTCTTCTTTTTGGGGATTCCTACTGGGACAGAACTACCAGGTCCCACCTCCCTGTCCCATTTCTTTCCCATTGTGCTGTCCTCTGATGGGGGAAACACATCTTGGGTTGTTCACTGGGCTGTGTGTGCAGCATTTTTGCATCATCCCAAACCACTGATGGTTTAAGTTCCTGAGCCCCAGTGGCCATCCAGCTGATTCCTCCGGGCAGACCCAACCTCATCCATGGAGGAGAAAGGAAAAAAAAAAAAAAAAAGTCTCTTTTTGGCATTGATGGGGTTGATTACATCAGGTGACAGAGCACTGGCTGCTCAAGGAGGTTATGAGGTGACATTCAGAACCTACCTGAATGCTGTCCTTGCATCCTACTGAAGGTGAAGCTGCTCTGGTGACAAAGTTGGACAAGGTGAGCTCCAGAGGTTCCTTCCAACCCCTGAATTTCTGTGGAAAGAATAACTGGGCCCTGGTCAACTGGTAGGGTCAAAGTTCTACAACCTTTACCAACCCAGCCTGGGATTACCAGCAAGAAGTAACCAAGAGTTTCCTGCCTGTGTTTTGTGGTCTTTGATAAGCATATTCTGCCAGGAAGGCTTTCACAGCTAATTCATTTTTTTCCTGCAGTTTTTGTGAATGATTTGGGTGCTTTGACACAAGAATTCACCAATTAAGAAACAAGCAAGAAAGACTTTTAAATAAAACTCACCACATTTGTTCGAGGCACTGAAAAGGAGGAAATTACTGTTGCTCTCCAAAAAGCAGCTGTGTGTATACAGTGACATTTTATTTAATGATTCAAATTATAGCATAAATATACATTGTATTACTTGTTATTCTCATTTCTATTACAATCCTGCCAAAGAGCCTTCAGCATAGATGTCAGCTGTAACAAATGAGGTTTATATAGGAGCAGTAAGAAAGCCAGACCTCAATGGCATAAGAAACATTAACTGTCTTATTTAATCTTATGCTGAAAGAGTTTTATATGTGCTCATTGAATCCCATCTTACTTCATGCTGGTCTGCTGCTCTCTTGGTGGGACTCCTTAATTTAATATTAAGGGGGACAAAAAATATTTTAGGAGTCATTAATGTTAAATTTTTCAAGGAAAAAAAATGAGTGTTCCAGTAGCAAAAATAATGATACACAGTTAAAGTAGTGGATCCATCTTAAAGCAGATCCACAAATCATTTAAGGATGTGCCCTCCTTGCCTTCCAGAGACTTTCCAGTGGCATTTCTGCCACGTTAAGTATTTGACCCAAACTTTTGGCAGTGTCTCCAGTACTGGGCTGAAGAGCTGCTGGATCTCTGCAGGGGAAGTTTCTCACATCTCTCCTCACTGCTGCCCTGGTTTTGCTGTGGCTTCTCAAAAATCCTGCTCTGAAACCACTTGAGTCCATTGAGGTGTTGGAAACTCAACCACAGGTGAAACTACTGAGGCAGCTCCTCAAGTACTGAGCCTTGGTTTGTTTAAATGGGTGGTGAGCATCTTCTGCAGCTATTAATTCCCTTGGAGAAAAAAAATGTGGCTGGACTAGTTGTGGTGTTTCTTGCTTTTAGGAAGGTTTCTGGAGATGAGAGAGAGGAAAAAAGATGCCAAGTCAGAAGCAGCAGCAATTCATCTGGAGGCTCCAGAGCCTGCAGAGTGCTTGGTGTGAGCTCTTGCATAGCCTGGAAATGTGAAAAATAGCTGCTGACACCATCTGAGGGATGTCTGATGAATAATGAGCTGTGAACTGTGGCACTGAGGTCATTCTGTATTTTAATTCTAGAGTGGGTTGTAAATTATCTAATTACCTGCATGGCCTCTTCCAGAGAGAGGGAGAAACCTTCTGCTGGTGGAAGGGACTGACCTTGGCCCCAGTGTCAGGCTGGGGCAGGAGATCATAGAATCATGGAATGGGCTGGGTTGGAAGGGACCTCAGAGCTCATCAAGTCCAACCCTTGCTCCACTCCCCCCGTGGTTCCCAGCCCATGGCACTGAGTGCCACATCCAGGCTCTTTTGAAATATCTCCAGGGATGGAGAATCCACCCCTTCCCTGGGCAGCCCATTCCAATGGCTGAGCACCCTCTCCAGAAAGAAATTCTTTCTCATGTCCAACCTAAACCTCCCCTGGCACAACTTGAGACCTCTTGTGCCCTCTTGTCTTGCTGAGAGTTGCCTGGGAAAAGAGCCCAACCCCCCCCTGGCTCCAACCTCCTTTCAGGGAGTTGGAGAGAGTGATGAGGTCTCCCCTGAGCCTCCTCTTCTCCAGCCTCAACACCCCCAGCTCCCTCAGCCTCACCTCACAGGACTTGTGCTGGATCCCTTCCCCAGCCCAGTTGCCTCCTTTGGACCTGCTCCAGCACCTCAATCTCCTTCCTGAGCTGAGGGGCCCAGAACTGGACAGATGAGACCTGAGGGGCTACTGAAGCCCTTTTGCTCCCCTGGGGAACTCTGCTTGATGGCCTTTGGGACAGAACAAGAAGTTCTGTATCATCAGCACCATGCAGGAGTGGCACTGGAGTCCTGGGCTGGGGCAGCCCCAGGAGATGGATGCCTGGAGCTGGTCCAAGGAGCAGGGCAGGGTCAGCTGTGGGGTCACTGCTGCTCTCTGTGCATGTTCTTGAGACCTTGGCTGCACTGAGTCTTTGTAACTCTTTACTTTCCGAGTTTAGATTTCAACTTTTTTTTTTTAATTTGAGGGTGCTGAGCCCCTGGCCCAGGTTGCCCAAGGAAGTTGTGGCTGCCCCATCCCTGGCAGTGCTAATGTAGGATGGGGCCATGAGCATCCTGGGCTGGTGGGAGGTGTCCCTGCCCATTCCTAGCTATTCTTTGATTTTTTTTTTAGTTGATTTATGTACCTTGAGGGCTCCAAAGGGCACCTTCCCTCTGTGAAGTGCAAGCCAAGTCCTGGGGCTGGCACAGGAGCCCTGGCTGAAACCCAAAGGAGAGCCCAAACCCTGCTCCCTCTCACAGGGTAATTCCTTTCTTCAAAGCCAGGCAGCAGCTCAGGTTAAAACCATTTCTATGAAAATAAATTCTCCAGGAAAGCAAATACAGCATTATTGTGATTTTAGAATCCAGGGAGAGTTTGTGCTCTTGCAGGAGAGCTCTGGTGCTCAGTGCCAGTTGCTGCTTGAAGCGAGTGCAAGGCTGGGGAGGAGAAAGAAGTAGGAAAAAAAATGAGTACATGTATAATGTAAAATTCTGAGAACTTCCAGCTATGTTCAGTGCATTAATAATAATTAAATGTGCTTATCCTGCCTTTACAAGCAGTTTATTTTGCTGACAGTTGCTTCTTAACGTGATAACATTGCAGACAATACCTAAGCAAAAAAGTGCTTTTTAAATTTTTTTCCCCCGTTTTGACAAAGCCAGCACTGGTTATATTTAATATAAGGCAATATGTGGTAAAACGATTAAACTAATAACCTTTCAAAAAATTAATATTTAAGGGGGTCACATGCTGGAATGCTGGACAGCAAACATAGAGATTTATTAATTGACTTAAAGACATTTTTAGTATGAAGAGCTCAGGTGTTGTATACTTCAGTCTGGAAGCTTTTGAACCTTGTTGACTGCATATTGTAAATGCAGAAGGAATCTCTTTCCTATTTTTAATCTGGAAAGCTTAAATACATTCCATGTAGTTAATTTTCCAGCAAAGAGTAACTCAGTCATGTGGAGGAAAATGACACCAATTTTATTCAGTCCATCAGCACTGATAATAGTCTTGTAGAGAACCATCTGCATTGATGAGATGGTATTTATGCACATCTACAAGTGAATTATGCCATTTTTTCCTGGAAAACCACTTGGGGAGCTTTTTTAGCCTATTTTTTAAAAAAAATTTTTTGTTGCCTTTTTTTTTTTTGAGATGTAAGATAAGGACTTGTGTGGCATATATCAGCTCTATCAGCTTTGTTTTAAAGTGCTCAGTTGGTTGAGGATTCAGTGTCCATGTGAAAACAATCTGAATTTTCATGTCTTGAAGATGGGCAAGGAAATGATGAAGTGACTCTATTTCTATAGAGATTGGGGCTACATAATTAAATACATACTTACAGGCAGAGGCAGAAAAGAAATTGCTTCCTCAGTTTAGAGAAAAATAATAGGGAAGAATATAAAATGGGAGGAAAAAAAGAAATAAATGGCCAGGCAGTAGGGTGGTTTGGAGTTGGAGTAGGTCAAGCTAACCCCATCTTTTATTCTGGTTTTAGTTTTTCTGAGGTTCAGATGAAAAAGGTGATGGGATAAACCTGAGCTTAAATAAAACATTCCAAGTGAGTTTTTTTTTTTTTTTAAATGTTGATTAAAAATGAGGACTCATTATCTGGCACATATTGAATGAGTTGAGCTGAGAACTTTCTGCCTTCCAAGGGCAGCTCAAGCAGGTAATAGCTGAAAAGTTTTTTGTAGGGAGAGTTCTAGGTTGGGTCTAGATCCATGTAAGATATCTGTCCTGTTTCTATACCTGATAAGTGTTGTGGTGTCAGATACCTGAGGATGGGAGGTAAGGTGTGGTTTCACTCCTGGTATTCACCATCCTTACCCACTAGAGCTCAGAAGAACTAAAAGCATCACTAAACCACCAGAAAATGGCTTTGTAGAGAAAGTATAAATTCTCTTTATCTGGAGATTCTGATGTAGTGGTCTTCTCAACCCCCAAACTCTGCAGTGACCTCATCTCTAATAAACTGGGGGGTGTATAAAACATTATTTAGCAGACAAAGGTACAGTGCAGTCCAGGACTAGGAGCTGAAAGAAGGAAACTTCCTTGCACACTTTCCCAAATGGATGTAATTAATCATCATCCTTGTGGTCTGTGAGTGCCACACTGCATTATTTTGATTTTTATCTGACTGCTGTTTGGTTTTAATGCAGACCCCTGGGTGACTGAGCCTGGTTGTAGCAAATTAAATAAAAGCTGAAGCTTTGCTCTGAGTTCTCCTGGAGGAGGGCACTGCACATCTGGAAACCTCCCTGCTTTGCTGGGCTCCTAAAGGCTTTTGCAGTCACTCTCTGTGAGTCTTTGGAGTTCCCCAAAGGGTTTTTAATGGATCAGCTGGAGAGGTGGAGTAATCCAAATGGAAAGAGCAGGGAACAACTCTCCAATAAATTCTGAATAAATGAGCGTTTTCCCCAGATTACCTCAAACCCAGTTAATGAAACTAAGAGGCTTCTGTCTGGGGGGGGGGGGGGGCTCTGAATGGGCTCTGTCTTAAAAAAGGCTCTGTTTGGCTTTTGAAATACATAAACACTTTCTGCTGTTCAGGGACCCTCTTGTCTATGTCCTCTGTCCCTTCTCTGTGTCACTGCACATCTGGTGGGGTCCCCAAACAGGACCACTCTGCCCCTTCTCCCTACTCTCCCTCCTTTTTACCTCCTCCTCCTTTTCCCATTTGATTCTATTTATTTTTTAAATAGAAGCCCAGAAACACTGATCCTCAGTGGAGGGAAAATGTTCTTTTTTTTTCCTAGTTTCTCCTCCCTAGTAAAACTGCTGAGTAAACACCACGTGGTGATCAGTTCTGAGCTGGCCATCCCTCTGATAGCAGACACATGCCTGGCTAGCCAAGGGCTTGTCTGCAAGCTGCTTCTTTGAATCCACATGATTAATTCAGCTGCTTTCATATGGTTGCTTCTTTTTTCTTTTTTTTTTTTTTTTTTTCTTTTTCTGGATCATTTGATATATTATGTAAACTGCTTGCTGAGATAACCACGGAGTCTGAAACTTGGATTGTTTCATGGAGGACCCTGATGTTCCCACTGGATTTATAGCTGATTATGGATTCATCTGATTTCCAGATGAATGCTGAGGCTTCTTTCAGTTCTAATTCACCATCCTGCCCACCTCCCTCTGGTTGCAGAGTCCAGGAGGGAGGCTCTTGAGGTTGTGGAATTACTTTCTGATGTTGATGCATGAGGGAATTCATCCCCCAAAACCTGAAAGCCACGGTGTGTGCTGCGAGAAGCTCAGTCAGGAGAAAAAGGGAAACCTTGAAGATTGGCCAAAAAAGCCTTGGAAAGTCTTTCCAAGGGTTTGTCTTCATCCAAAGGCAATTGTGTGGTGCTCTGCAAAGACTCCTGCAGGACACTCACACTTGAAATTCCTGCAGATTAACCTATCATCAAGTCATCAGGATACTGCTATTTGAATAAACACAGCTGTTGTTTTCCAAGAAATATGGCAAAGAGCAGCAAGGAAAAAAAAGGGACAATTAGTGTTGCTAAATGCCAAGAAACTCCAGCTGGCATAGTCCTTTTGGGAAAGCTTTGCTTGCTGGAAAGCCCTTTTACAACCCTGAGTTAACAGAAAAGAAAAAAATAGTCTCCCTACCCTAGATCAGTCTCATTCATGTGCTTGGAAGTTGACTGCAATATAAGAATAGTTCATTTTGGTTTGTTTTTTTTATGTGTGTTTTTTGGTTTTGTTCATCAGTGTTTTTTTAACTTTAAGTTTTTTTTTAATTCTAAAATATTTCAGTGCCTTACAGCTCTGGTTCAGATCTAAATTTTAACCAAAAAAAGAGGAACATTAATGCTAAAATAATTGATTTCTACTTGTTTCTCTCACTGTCATCTTCTCTGTTCTGTCGTGTTTTGAGTTGAGCTCAGACTCAGGAGAAAATTTATCACTTGATGTTGTCCCTGCCATTCATCACAGCAGTTTAAGCTGTTTTGTCCTCAATTCCCCAAAATACAGAGGCTGTATCCCATCTCCTGGTGTCTCTCAGTGACCAGCAGCTGTACAGATGTCCATCACACTCTGGATGAATTAATGTTCCTTAGAATGCAACGAAATGGGTGGTTTAAAGCCACCTCATCTGGTGTTGCCATCCTCTGATCTTCTGCCAAGGGGAGTTCAGCCAGAAAAAAAAAAAAAAAAAAATCACAGAAAGCAGCAGTGAATCTGTGTATAAAAATGGTTTGGGAATCTTAGGAGTTAGTCCTGAGTATGCAGACACGATGGGAAAGAAATGCATTAGAATCTGTGTTTCAGATGGATTTATTTTTCTAACAACTTCCCCTAAATTCTTAGGCCATAGTAAGGAGAAACTTGATTCTTTTGGAAATAAAAACCTCTCCAGCATTCTTTCTTCTTGATGGTGTTAATGATCCAGAGAATAATTAAACAGCACTGCAATATTTCTTAAAAAAATAATCTCCAGTTTGCAGTAGACTCTCAAAAAAAAAAAAAAAAATAGTTAAAGGCTTCCTTTTTTTTTTATTTTTGGCTTCTGCAACCTGTTTTTCCTCTGCATGTGGTCTCTCCTCTGAATGGGAGAGGCTCAGTTCAGTGACCTGAGATAGTTGGGAAGGAGAATAATTTGGAAAACAGAGGAAATAGAAGAGCCTTGGTGTCATTAAAGGAAGAAAGTGGAAAGAAAATGAGAGGATAATTGTGTAATACACTTCTGGACACGGTGTGGTGGTCTCTTGACAAGGTGTCAGCACAGACTGTCAAACAAAATGAGGCCAACTGGGGCAAGTTAATTTCCTCTGTGTCACTGAGGTGTCTCCTCTCATGCTTTTCAGGACATTATTTTTCCTCCCGTTTTGGCAGTGTCCAAAGTGTGATTTCCTCACTAGTCAGAGCTTTTTGTATCCATCCTGCTCTCTCTGTTCATTATGGGGGGAAAAAAAGAAATGCAAAAATATTGTTAGACCTGGAAAAGAGACCTCAGAAGTTATTTGCCAGAACGAGTGTGGGAATTGTCACAGTGATGGAAGATGTGTCACAGGCTTCTCAAAGCTTAGCCAAAACCATGGTAAAATTGCCTTGGGGGATAAGTTACACCTCCTGAGGGGCTTTTGGGAGATACCACCTGAACTACAGGCAGAATTCAGCAGTTTTTCACAATCTTAAAAAGTGAAGTCTGGCAAGGGTTGGTTAGTGATGGGTGGAAGGGGATGTAGCTTGGCCACAGCCCCCAGTTCAACAGGAACTTGCAAAGTAATTAATGATTAGTCTGTCTCTTGCTTCAGCTTTTAAGCTTATTAATACCTTTATTATTAATTATTATTAATTTCTAACTCCTTCATTCATTATTATTAATTTCTAACTCCTTCATTCCTGCTAATGTCCGAAGGTGCATTAGCAAGAATAATAAAATTATTATAAAAATATTAAAAAAAAAAAAAAAAAAAAATGATAACTGTACTTGATTCCAGGCAATCTGGCAAACTTTACTCAAAGTAAGAAGAAGAAATCTGATTAAATGAATGATTCATCCTCCTCTGCATCCACAATTAGTGCCTTTGTATCATTAGTGTTGATTGGGATTGCTTCAGGTGTAACATCCTGTGCTCTGGCACTCTGAACCTCTGAAGAATTCCTGTTGGTGATGCCAAATGGAAATTCCTGTGGAATCTTTTCCTGTTTCTAGTCTCTGTACATTATATGGGAGTACAGGTTGGTGTTGGTGCCACATTGCATCTCAGTCACAGCAGGAACCAGAGTTTGTGAATCTTGGTGCTTGATGAAAAGATGCAAAGATGGGAGTTAACAAATTAATTTACTGCAAGAAAGCAAAACCATTATGTATGAAGTTCCAGAGTTGGTAAATATAAGCAAAAGTTACCTCTTGTTTGATTTCTGTGTGAAATTACCAAGTGAGAACAGCCAAAAAAAGGTCATTTTATTTGGCACGTGTAGTTTTTAATGGGACGTGATGTAATGTTCTTGCTAAATGCCACCATGGGATCAATATCTGGATGCAGCTGCTTATATTTTGGGTTTGTAGCCCATAACTTGCCTGTTGAGAGAATACATGGCTGCTCAGGCATGGCAGTGGAAATAGCTCTTGCCTTTTTTTTTTTTTTTCTTTTTTTCTTTGCCCTGTCCCTTGCCAGTGCTTATGGTGGTGGTGGTGGTTGTGTGGTGGCTGCTGCAGGGATTTCTTGCAGCCCGGCCTGATGTTCAGCCTCTTTTGACTTATTCTGACTCTCAGACTCTTGTAGGAATTGGGAACACGTGGTATTTCTTCCAGCTTTTAATTTTCCTGTGCACAGGAGTGTGTCTCCAGCTGAACTTTATGGCAGGGCTCCGTGCTTCACATTTACTACAAACTTTGGGCCATCTCGTCTTAAATGGAGTGAGTCCTACTGCAAACAATAAAATAAAGAATAATAGCTGTTAGAAAGGGGTAAGAATAGCAAAATGCATTTTGAAATAATTTTTTGTTTTGAAAATAAGTGGTATACGCAGAGGTAGAGGGGGACAATATTGTGAGCCAGAGCTCCAAGAGTAATGATGTGATTTAGATTAATTGCAGTGTTTTATTGCTTTGAATAGCAAACAGCATTTTTATAGGCTAGACAGCAGGTGCAGAATATCTCAAAAGCAAAGATCCAGTTTTCCTGAATGCTTACTAAGTAATAAAAATGGGAAAGGAAAACAAGACAGAAAATTCACTATAGAAAGTGGGAAAAAAAAATAATAAATTGAATGTCTTCTCCTCCCCCTCATTTTACTTGGAGCGTTCACAGGTCTCTAAGGAGAATATTTTAAAAGTGATTCACTGTGTGCACCCTGAAGATTGAGATCCAGGTCTGATCTTTGTCTTAATGTGCCATTTTGGAGTGTTCAGTTGTGCAGATGAGATGGATCAGGGACTCCAGAATTCCTGAACTGCAGAGCAAGTGCTGAGCACCACGAGGCAGCATGAACCAAAATGTACAGTGAGTCCTGCCTGTATTGCTAAGTAGGTTGATCTATCTACAAAATAAGGAGAATTTTTGAACGAGGCACTTAGATGTGTGGCAGCTGCTCTCCTGAAAGCAGAGGATTATTGGTTTGCAGCACAGGGCTCAGCTTTCTCTGGGAAGGTGCTGTTTGTTCATGGCCTAAGCAGGTGGTGGTGGGGATCCATCCCTGGTGCCCTTCATGCTGCTCAGCCCTGAGACTCCTTCATCCAGAATTTAGTCAAGAATTACTCACCCTGGTGTTGCTAAATGCTGCCAAGTAGGTGTTTGCAGCCTCTTTCTTTGGATAACCACCCATCTGAAACAGCTTTTTGGTTTGTTGAAGGCAAAGAGAAGGTGAGGTGATGGAGTGCTGGGTTCCCCATATGCTTGGCTTTAGCATTCTGCTGCTTTTAAGAGAACTTCAGGAGGCAGAATAGGTAGGAATACCCACCATGTTGGAGCAGGACAGGCTGGTTTGCTGCCAGGGATTTTCTGGAGTAGTCTGAGAGAGACAGGATGGGTTCTGGGCTCTGCTAGGGCTGGGGAGCAGGAGCCACCCTGCTGGATGTGGAGGTCAGGCTGCTAGGGGCACTGCATTGGCAGAACTCAGCCTTGCCAGATGCTACCCAAGGTGGCTGCTTTGCTTACTCTCTCTCAAAAAAAATTCATTTTGTTTCAATAAATGAGATAGCAAAAGCTGCTTGTGCAAGAATTTGCATTTGGAAATGTAAATTTGTCAAAAGTAACAAAGGGAAAAGAAGCATCTGGGCTTTATTTTGGCAGCAGAAACTACAGAGAGACATAAAGAGAGGAGAAACAAGCCTGAATGTAAACAAACATTGGTTTGTTTTAAATAAGAATGGGATTTTGGTGTTTTTCAGGGGCTGACTAACCAATTAGTTTCCTTGTCATTAATCTCCAGGTTGGTTTTCTATCATTGATAAGGCTAAGGAGAGATCTCTCTTATCTTGGAGGCAGGAATCAGTCTGAAAGGCCCAGGCAGGGCCATTAAGAATGGCTGGCTCAGCTAAGATGTCCAGAACCTTTTTGGGTCTGGTAATTGAAGTGACTGCTGAGCAGGCAGCTGCCTGTGCTGGGCTTCAGCTGCTGTGGCTGCAGTGATGGACAACAGCTGCAGAACATCTGCTTCTCCTCTGGAGGCTTCTACCTGCTCCCCACCACCATGGCCTGGAGAGGAAATGCATTTAAATGCTTAGAGATGAAATTAACGTGGAAAACCAGGCTGGTTTGGGTGGGAAGGGACTTTACAGATCATTTAGTTCCAAGCCCCATCCAAGCTGGCCTTGAACACCTCCAGGGATGGGGCAGCCACAGCTTCTCTGGGAACCTGGGCCAGGGGCTCAGCACCCTCACCCCAAACAATTTCTTCCTAAGATCTCATCTGAATCTCTCCTCTTTCTGCTTAAAACCATTTCCCCTTGACCTTTTGCTATGTTCTTTGGTAAAAAGTCCCTCCCTGTCTATTGCAAAAGGAAGAAAAAGAAAAAAAAAACCAAAACAGGCCAGACACAGAGCAAGGTGATTGTGGGATGTGTTTTTTCACAGTTAAGTTGGGTGTGCCACACTTGTCTTGACAGTAATAAATTTAAATAGATTTTTCCTGATAACCAGAACTTCAGCTACGTGGACACTGGTTACACAACAGGGTTATTTGTTATAGCACAACTTATATTGCAAATGGAAAAAAAAAAAAAAATTAGGACCATTTACAGGTACTGGAATCATCACACATTTTGCCCAAGGGAAAAGGTGGTCAGATGTTGGACAAGGGTTCTGAAGGGTTGATTCAGTGCCATAGAAGCTCCCACCTGGCTTGATGCAAACCACTTCAGGTTTTTTAACTCCTATGTCCTGTGTGAAAGCTGGGGGTGCTTCCTGTGTCTGAAAATCCCATCAAGTGGGGCTTTTAATTCCTCTGATTAATAGTTCAACCATTCTCCAATAAATGAGGTTGGATGGGGGCAGGTGAGCCACACCAGCCCAAACCTGGCTCCATGTGCACAACCCTCACCCTGAGGAGTGTGTAGCTCCTTCCAGTGGGCTAAAACACTTTATTTTTTTTTTTTTTTTTTTATTTCTTTGCTTTTAATGAGGTTTACGAGAAGGCAGATGTTACCCAACAGTTCAGTGTCTTTGGGAAGAGGCAGCTGGGAAAGGGCAAGCAACCTCACTTATTTTAGTGTTTATTGCATAAGATAAGCACAGGAAGCAGGGAGAGAGATAGCTGAAGAGGAAGGATTTATCCCACACAACACTGCCAGCAAAGCACAGGCTGGGAAGGGCACACAGGGCTTGCTTTTTCCTTCCACACTGCAGATAGCTTCTCCTGCCTATTATAGGAAAATTAGGTAGTTTTACAGTGCTTTAGGTATAAAGTTATAAAGGTTTGCATGGAGTAAATGACTGCTGGAGTGCCTGGAAAACTTGTTTAATTGTGACACTGAAAAAATTGTTATATGAAGTCTCTGTCATCATCTGTTTTCCTCATAACCCTGTCCTTATGCTGCTCCTATTTACATTTTAAATGTGCTTATTCATGTAGCAGCAGAGGGAGAGCAGGTCTCATTCAAGGCAGGTGGTTTTTTGTGTTGTTGTGGTTTGGTTTTTTTCCCCTTTCTCTTTGTCTTTTTATTTATTTTATTTATTTTTTTTTTATTTTTCTCCTCTCTGCTGTTAGTAATTTCCTGGTGTTACAGATCAGGTTGTAGTTGTTGGCAGTGATGCACGCAGAGAGGCAGAAGCCCCAGATTTTTGTTTAGCATTTTTCAAAGGAGAAAAATATGTTTGGCATTTTAATTTTTGTCAAACACTCTCTTAATTTGTTACATCTTGCTCATTCATAATGTAAAACTAGAGGGAGATTGATACCCTATAAATAGTTTCTGAAGGCTCAGGAGTCTTGAACAGTACTTATGGACTATTTGAGGCTGTAACACTGAGGTGTTATGATAGAGCAACCAGGAATGTTCAGGAAGGTCCATTCCATGCCATGGATTGGGAAATTTTGTATTTGATGGAACAGACTTTTTTTTGCTGGTGGAAATTGCTAGATTTCCACTGACTACAGCATTTTGTGCTGGCTGGAAACCCACTGCAGTGTGGTGAACTCTACTTTTGTAGGCCTATAAATGCCACCCAATTCCAAGTGCTATTCCAAGATCCCTGCTATGAGGTTGTTTAACTCCTGGTTTTATTTCAGCTCTGTTGTACTGAGATTGGTGAAAGGCAATAGGAGAGATGTGAGATAATGAAAAAGGGCTGTAGCAGTGGGGTAAAGTCTATTCTGCTTCCAGAAATCAGATTATTCTGAGTATTCAGAATAAACTGAATATTCTATTCTGATTCCACAACTGAAAATATTTAATCTGAAGGTAGATGAGAGGATATACAAGTCCCTTGAAAGCAGTAGGAGGTCAATTATGGACAAGGGGAAGGAAAAGCAGTGGGTCTTGAGTTTTGCTGCTTTTTTTCTGCCTCCACTTTCCTACTTTTTGCAAGTACCTATTGCAAAATCAATGTCCCAAGTGGAAAGACACGGGTGTGATGCCTTAGTGATGCCTTGTTCCTCTCTGTGGTGCCTTTCCTGTGGATCTGAGCACCCTCATCAAAGGATTGTCCCTGGGATCTACACTTGGCAGGGGAGAATCATCTTCCCCTGGCAGATTGGGCCTGGGAGGTCCAGATGGGGTTTCATGACTTTAAAAGAGAGGCAAAAGCCACCTGTGATGAAATTGCCAAACTTAGGACATCTTCTATCTCCCAGATCCTTCCCAACCCTGAGCTGACACTGATCCTGTGCTTGGGAGGGCAAAGCTAAGGCAGGAAAATGAAGGAATGAATGCCTGTGGCTGTTGTAGATCCTCAGTGCTTCCATTAAAAACTTGAAAATTTTTTTACCTTTTTTGTGCTCGACTTTTGCTCCTCTTGTGGAATAACATCAGATGCTGACTGTTCTAGTCTGGGACAGAGAGAAAGAGTCTCTTACCATGCCTGGAACTGCCTTGGTAGTTACCAAGCCTCCAGGAGATGAAGTTGGCTGGAAAGGAGGCAGATTTCCCTCTGAAAGCCTCCTGGGTTCTGGTAGCTCTTGGCAAAATTTCAGCCTTGTCTTAGAAATGTTCTGATTTTGTGGAAGTGGCAAATTTCCCAAATGCCAGGTTTTTTGTCTATTAAATGTGGAGAGCAAGACCTTCCTACCACACAGTGTACAGTGTGAGGAAAACTACACAACAGGCTCCAAGAATCTCAGAAACTGAAGTAATAGGGAAAGGGGAAGGCAGTGCCTCAGATACTTGAAGTAGGCTTCTATCTAATGGCAAATGTTTAAAGGCAGATAAATCTCTTCTGTCTTTTATTAATGAACAGAATTTCCAGCAGGCTTAAGAACCAGAACTGCTGGGAAAAGGGAAACATCTGCTGAGTGCAGAGTCTCTGAGAAGCTCAGATATTTAACTTGCCATTTGTGATCCCTTTAACACATTTCCTTGTCAAAAATTCCTTCAGGTGGGAGAATGAATTGGTGAAGGGATTTGTGGCAGGGAATGGTGTTTTCAGCAACTCATTCTTGTGTTTCCTGGGCAATGGGCAGAGAGTCTTCTCCACCAGGGATTGCCATTTCATCTGCTTCTCTTCCTAGGAGGTGTGTTTGTGTATGTCTTGAGGAATTAAGGGATATTTATAATGCCTTGGTGTAAAAAAACCCACATGCATCACGTTGAGTAAGAGTGGGTCTGTATCGTTTTACAAAACAAATGAGAAATAGGATGCTTTAGAAACCAGATTTAGCATCTCAGGATTGAGAGCTCATTTTATATTTGAGTTTGAAGATATTATTAAGCTTTGCATTGCTGTGAATTGTGTATCAGTCAGCACGTTATCAAAATAGCAGCATCTTGAAATACTTATTGAACAAACAGGAAAGTAGCTTCTTGGGTTACTTATGAAGCATCTTCACCCAGCAAAGGGAATAGACAAGCTTTCTATTTTTCATGCCATAAAGGGCAAACAGACTCAATAAATAGCTGCTTTTGGGTAAATGTGATATAATATTAATGAAACTCAGCATTCTTTGGGAAAATATAAAAAAAAAAAAAAAAAGAGAAACTCTGAAAATGCAGCACTCTACAAAATACTCTAAACTTTCATCCAGCCCATTTGTGACACAATGAAATTGTTCAGTTTCTGTCAATCACAACAGGGGTTTTTTATGGCAGGAATCTCTGAGTTCATTAAATGAGGTGGTGATGAAATCAAAGTAAAGGTGATTTTTAAACATTTTTTTTATATAACACCTTTTTTATTTATTTTCATTCAGTATTTTAAATATTATTTGTAATCTTTGGTACACTTTGTAGCAAGGACCTCACATGATACTCTGTGAAGTGAATGGGATAATCTGACCCTAAAGAAAATGGTACCAGCATGAAGTCATCCCTGGGTGGGCACTCAGCTGAGTCCTGATGCTGGTGTAACTGCTTGATGCTTATTTTAGGACAATAACCTCCAAGTTTGCCAGGAAGAGTAGGTCCCCTGTCTGCTCTGTGCAAACACAGAGTAATAAATGGTCCCTGTCATTCAAAAAGTGTTTGGCTTGTGAGGCTGAGGCAGCAGAGTGGTGGAGTGAAGAGTGAGATGGTTTATGTGGGCATGGGGGGGACAAAAGGTCCTGACTCCTGAAGGAAGGTATTGGTTAAGGAGAAGGAAAAAAGGAGTTGATGAAAGGTGAAAAAGAAAAAGGACCCTTCTTTTGTGGTTCTGGGGTCCTTGAGCTGCTCCCTAATGCAGTGAAAGAGTAGGAAGAGAAGTGTAATTTCCTCTCCTGAGGGACATATGGATGGTCTTCTCTGGGATGCTCCAGGAGGTAGCATTTCAGTCCCTTTCTTTAATCTGTCCCTTCTGTGAAGTGATGACATTGATAAAATTTACTTACAATTGGAGTATTCTAACTCAATCATGACCTGCTTGGCCAGCAGGAAAAGGGAGGGGATTCTACCCCTCGACTCTACTCAGGTGAGATTCACACCCCCCTGTAGTGCTGGGTCCAGTTCTGGAGAACAAGAAGGACATGGAGGTGTTGGAGCAAGTCCAAAGGAGAACCATGAAGATCAGGGAGCAGCTCTGCTCTGGAGCCAGGCTGGGAATAGGGGGTGTTCAGCCTGGAGCAGAGAAGGTTCCAGGGAGACCTCAGAGCACCTTCCAGTGCCTGAAGGGGCTCCAGGAAAGCTGGGGAGGGACTTGGGACAAAAGGAATAATGGCTTTAAACTGAAAGATGGGAGATTTAGATCAGAAATCAGGAAGAAATGGTTTGGTTTGAGGGTGCTGAGCCCCTGTCCCAGGTTCCCAGAGAAGCTGTGGCTGCCCCATCCCTGGCAGTGCTGAAGGTTGGATGGGGCTTGGAGCATCCTGGGCTGTGGGAGGTGTCCCTGCCCATGGCAGGGGCTTGGAACTGGATGAGCTTTAAAGTCCCTTCCAACCTGAACCAGTCTGTGATGATTAAAAGCAAGAATCTGTAGTAGCTGCAATGCAGCTTGCTGCTCTCAGCCTTGTTTTACTACACTGGGTCACTGGTGGATTAAATGATCTCATTCAGAAAATAAGTGACTGCCACCAGACACCCAGTTCGTGGGCTGTGGACTGGATGCAAACCTCTGGAGCTCTTTCCCAAAGCAATGGTGTTTAGGGCTTCCCTGGGCTACCACCCTTGCAGGCAGTGTTGGCCCTTGCAGGAGGAGGGGTGGTGGTGGCAGCCCCGCTGCTCTGGAATTCCTGCTACAACCACTCTGGGATCCATAAAAATCTTGTGGCTGAGTGGAAGCATTCCCAAATTGCCTGGGAGTGGCAGGGAGCCTGGCCAAGGGAGGGCAGCTTTGGCACTGTAATTATATCTAAGCTCAGGCTTTGCAAAACAAAGTGCTGTCAGGACCAGTCCATCACGCTTTTCCAGTAAAAGGACAGAGAAGAAACTTCCCTTCCTGCATCTCCACATGGAATGGGCTTGAAGAGATCTTGTTTTGTAATGCTGGTTATTATTTATACCTGTAAAGCTACAACCTGCACCTCTTTCTGCTGTCACTCCTACCAGTGAAATGTACAGCAACCCTGGTCAGGAGATGCTAAGAGACTGGTTTTAGTGGGCAAGCCACTGGAGACAGTAAATCATAGAATGGGCTGGGTTGGAAGGGACCTCAGAGCTCATCAAGTCCAACCCTTGCTCCACTCCCCCCGTGGTTCCCAGCCCATGGCACTGAGTGCCACATCCAGGCTCTTTTGAAATATCTCCAGGGATGGAGAATCCACCCCTTCCCTGGGCAGCCCATTCCAATGGCTGAGCACCCTCTCCAGAAAGAAATTCTTTCTCATGTCCAACCTAAACCTCCCCTGGCACAACTTGAGACCTCTTGTGCCCTCTTGTCTTGCTGAGAGTTGCCTGGGAAAAGAGCCCAACCCCCCCCTGGCTCCAACCTCCTTTCAGGGAGTTGGAGAGAGTGATGAGGTCTCCCCTGAGCCTCCTCTTCTCCAGCCTCAACACCCCCAGCTCCCTCAGCCTCTCCTCATAGGATCTGTTCTCATCTTATAATCTGATTTTCTCTCACCTCCATGTTTACATCCTGGCCCTCATTTTGCATTTGTTAGGAAGCAATGCTGACTTTGGTAAACAGTGATACTACAAACTAACAACAAAAGTGTGAGAAAACCAGTTCCTCCTGTTATCTGCTGACCTGTGAGGTGTCCAGGATGAGCAGCCTTCCACTGCTGTCACTTGGGGTCATCTGAGCTGATGGTTCCAAAGCACTTAGAGCTGTGCTGATCTATTTTAGGAGCTGGAAATTGTAATTCTTAATCTTGTTAATCATTTATTATGTTGCTTCAATCAGCAGGGACAAACATGTGAATTTCTTAATAAGATGCTTCCATCTCTGAGGAAGAATAAGGGAGGCTCCTGCAAAGTGAGGAGCCCCAGAGTTCTGGGATCCTGGGGAGCCCTGCCATCTCTGTACCCCTGGAATCAGAGCTAGGGAGACTGCAGTGAAGAAGTCCCAGGACAGGTCTAATTAAAAATATCACTGAATTTACATGAAACCTTTCAATACTCTTGGGTTAGACCCAGCTTGCTGTTGCTGTTTTACCTCTGTAAGAGGCACAGCTGTTCCATCTGCTGCACTTTTAGAGTGGAAATTAGGAAAAAATGCTTTATTGAAAGGGTTGTCAGGCATTGCCCAGGGCAGTGGTGGAGTCACCATCCTTGGAAGGGCTCAAAAACGTGTGGATGTGGAAGTTTAAGTGGGCATGGTGGTGTTGGTTTGACAGTTGGACTTGATGATCTTGGAGCTCTTTTCCAATCTTCATGTTTCTGTGATTTGAAAATAGCTGATAGATCCATTGGCTTTGAGCCAGAAGCAACTGCAAACCTCTATGAAGATCTTTTCATGGCAGCCATCAGCCCTATCATTTCTCAACACCTCATCCTGACCTTCTGCTTATCAAAAACAGCATTCAGCATTGCATCTAAATGATTGTAAGTGATGGTATTTATGGACCAGTCTGTGCTAGTGAGACATCCCAGTGCATCCCAGACAAGTTGCAAAATGAAAGTTTTGCATTTCAAACCTGAAATGGTTATGTTGGGCTTCTGAATACTCATTGCACCTCTGCTACAGTAATAGAAAGGCTGAGCAGAGGGTAAGTCCAGACATTGAACTTGGCTTTTCCATAAGCTGATGGGAACATCCATGCTCTTAATCAGTGTCTTTTATTTTTTCTTGTGACCTCAGTAAGATTACTAAGTAGAAATGAGTGATTTCTTTGTTAATATTACCAATATAAACAAGAAATTATTGATAAATGAAGAATATTGATTAGAATCTCTTCCATTGGCTCATAATGTTAATTGATATTTTGTGGCTCACATTCTTTTCCATTTTGCTTGTCACCTGCAAAATACATAATCTAACATATTTGTTCTTGCAGAGGTATTCTGGACCTTCAGGTCTCAGTCCATGATCAAGTGACAAACATGCTTTCAAAAGATTAACTAAATGCATACATTTTGCCAACTTTTTTTTTTTTTTTTTTTTTTTTTTTTTTACTTTTGTTTTCTTTTGAAGAAGCAGATGAAGCATAGTTGGAAATACTTCTGTTGAAGTTCTTCACCTCTGATTTAGGAATCTAAGAAATATTTGAAAAAATAATAAATGTCAAGTTAAGCCTGTTGTTCCCTAGATAAACTTTCAGGGAAAGTAAGAAGTGCAAACACAACTTGCCATTTCATGAGAGGGTTGTGGTTTTTCTTTCTGGGTCTCAACTCTTCCCTGAAGCAACAGAAACAGGGGAAAGGATCCTGAAGCTTCTTGACATTTGTGAGCTCACTCTTATTCATCTTTCTATCTAAGATTTCTCAGCTGGATGACAAATGTGTGTCATCCGTGGAGTTATGTTTTTTAGATGTCTCCATTTATTGGATGCTCCAGGGTGTTTGGATTCAATTGGAACTTACAGCTTGTCTGTGTTTTATTTGCATAATAAGGTTATGAATGACAGAGCAGCTACAGCCAGACGTGTTGGCTCCAAAGACTGCAATTTAAGCTGGGAGTATTTTGCAAGAGTGAAAAAAAAAGAATAAGAGTGAGAGAGAGAGAGCTTGATCATGTGTAAAAAAAAAGTTCCAGAAGGGAAACACCACTGGATAAGGTTGGTAAGTGGCTGACAGAAGTTTTCTGGCCTCACGTGGTTGTATGAAGCCCTGAATCCATGTCACCTGTGTTCCAGCACTCTTGAGTGAGCTGCAGTAAAAACTCATAATTCTTTAAGTGGTTTTAATTTTCAGCCTGAATTACATGTATGTGGAGGATACTTTTCTGTGTATTCCAAAATCTTTCCTTTTTCTCCAGAAGTCTGTGGCAATTCAGCCATGAGCCTGAGGAACTCTGGACGTTGCCACATGATGTTCCCAAGGACCTGTATTGAATGGGTCATTAAGAGCTGTTTCAGATCCTTCAAAACTATCAATTTCTGAGGGTGTCTATTTGAGAAACAGCTTCTGGCTTGTGTGAACAGAATTACAGAGACAGAAAAATGTGCTTAAACTTCAGCATTAGTCACTGCTTCAGCCTGTGCAGTTCTCTGACCTCCTTGGCTGGTTGGCATCCAGCATGAGCTGGTGCTCACTGGGGCTGTGGTGCAGGAATGCAGCATTTAATTTTTTTACTTTTTTTTTTTTTTTTTTCATTTCTGAATGCATGTTCCTAAACATGAAGTTGGCAAGTGTTATTTGCAAGCACACAGGTGATTTTTGAGCCTGGGTCTTTGATGCTCCCAGAGTTAGTCCTGAGGTATGGAGCCAATGGGAGCTTCTCAGTGGTGAGGTGCAGATTTATTGAGCCATGAGTTACTTTTTTTTTTTTTCAATCTATGGCAGGTAAATCCTTCAGTTGTGCCAGTCTAATAATGGACATCTTTGTGTAAAACCAAGGTGACAGTAGAATAAAAGATTTTTCTTAAAGTTCTCTGATTGTAGAAGCCATCGATTATACACCAGGGTATATATGCACTGTGGTGCATTTTTAGCTGATTACTTCATGCCTTGGGTGATGTGATATACTATAAAGATGATGGATGGTGCTTTGCACTTCTAGTACTTTCCAAGTGAAGCCTGAATAATCCCTGTGATTTTCTGCCTTGCTTTCTGCTTGTGCAACACTGGAACTGTTGACCTTCTCCTGAAACAACAGGAGCGGCCCAGCTGATCCAAGCCCTCGTGTAATTCCTAATAACTACATTTGCTATTGATTAAATTCTTTCTCCTGTAGCTCCTTGAGGCAGAGCAGCGTGTTAGCAGACATTATGAAGTTAGTAAACATTATAAAGTGCAAAAGCATTTGCTGCAGGAGCTGTAGTCTAAACATAACAGGAGAAAGCAGGATTCCAGATCGAGTCTTGGCTTTGCCTCTGAATATGATTGTAACCTTGGGCAAAGCTCATAAGTTTGTTCTTCTTAGTTGATTTAATTTGTGTAGCAGGATAATGAGACAGATAGTTTAATCCTTTTTTTTTTTTTTTTTTTTTTTTTTTTTTTTTACTAGGGTGGAGAGAGGGTTGAGGATGGAGTCGGGAGTGTGCATGCTGCAGCTGGAACTGTGCCTGGGAGAGCAGGGGAGGGAAGGGAAAGGAAGGGAAAAAAGTGCTTTATGCAGACTGAGTCTTGATGAAGTTGTGCTGCTTGACCCTGTGTTGAAGGGCAGCTTGAAGGAGAAAAAATGTGGAATGCCAGCAAGCAGTAGGGTGTGATCTGGGGAAAGATGTGCTGCCCTAGACTGAGGCTGTTTGGAAACCCTGGGGAAGTGAGAAATGACTTGGGGTATGATGAGCTCTTACCCAGGATTTTCACCCTCTCTCCCTACCATCAGGTTTTATATTTTATGTATTAATATTAAAGTACTTGCTCTAAGAAAGCCAATTAACTGTGTTTAGGATGGATCTGCCTTCCATCCATCTTTTTTTTTTTTTTTTTTTTTCCTCAGTTTCATCATTACGCCATCCCCATTGGGATGGTAGATCCACAGATATTAAAGAAATTAAAGGCTTACTTCATTTTCCAATCCATTTTTTGGCAAAAGCAGCAGTGTTCCCCATTCTGCATGTACAAGGGCTCTTGCCCAGTCATGTTTTAAAGACTGGGGATTAACTGCTTACTTGGGAGATTGTTTGAAGCTGAAACATTTCACTGTCGAGAAGTTGTTCTTCAGATTCAACCTGAATTATCTTTCTTAATTTAATCACATCACTCCTAGCTATGCCCAGTAAGTTGCACTAAATCTTCCCTTTCCATTCTTTCTGTTTACATCCTTCATGTGTGTGTTGACAGATATATTGCCCATAGGTATTGCTTGGCTTGGCTATATGTATTTAATTGAAATGGTTTTAATTATTCCTCCCATATCCACCTCTGTAGCCTCTGATATATTTATTTTTCTGTGCCTAGTTTGCCAGCAGCTTGCTGGTTAAAATTCTTTCCCAAAGTGTGTTGGGTGCCTAAATTTTGGGAAAACCCCAGCAAGGGAAAGGAGGCCAATTTGTTATCAATGAGAGCTGATAATTGTAAGTTTCTAAATATTTGCAAAGCTTTGGTGTGTATCTGAAATAATTATCCTCACTTCTGTTTTCATAATCTTCTGGCTTGTCTGTGGATTGTCATTTGGAGTGTTTATCATTGACTGATTTCAAAGTGGATTGAAATCTCTATCTTAATGCAGTTTGAATCACTGCCATGGTAGAGCATTAGCCACAGCACCAGCTTCTACATGTTAAGCTGATTTTTAATCTAATATTCCTCTTCTTCCCCTTTGCCTAGAGGGAGATTTAGAAAACTTACCCCACTGTTAATCTAAAGCCAATTAATAGAAAACTTGTTTGTTTCATTGCTGCTGTTCATCCACTCCTGCTCTTCCATTGGCTTTACCAATCCTTCCCAGAAGGGAGCTGGAGAGCTGGACTTCAGGGAAGGGCAGGATTCAGCCCAACTTCCCCCACAGTTCTGGCACACCTCAAGTCCCAGAAAACTTGTCAGTAATTCAGAAATAAGTCAAGTGCTTTGGGTGGTGTGAACATTTTTTACCAACACTAATTGGGAAATAACAGGAAAGGACTGAATGCTCTGCAAATTATTCTGAATTTATCTTTTAATTTCTGGATGGATTGGGGTTGAACGAGGTGATCTCCAGAGGTCCCTCCCCATCCTCTTACACTATGGCAGGCTTAAAAGTGCAGCCTTTAACCAGCAAAATGTGAGAGCTTCCTATTGCACCAAAACATTGCTTTCTTTAGGGACTGACATTCAAAGAACTCGATAGTTTTTAAGACTTTTAAAGTCCACTGCCTGTTGCTCTGGTTATTTTGGGCAGGACCTGGCCAGAACCAGAAAACCACAACTGCTGCAACACTGCTTTTTCTCTGCTGGTTTCACAAATCATTCATCTTGTGTGCACAGAGCTATTGACAGAAGATGCTGGCTTGGGTTGAATGAAGACAAATATGTGGAAAAAGCATTTTACTTCCCTGCTTTGTTACTGAAAATATCACCGAGCAGAAAAGATACCTCTGTTCCACTTAAAATGAAAGAGGATCTGCTGTGCTGTCAAAACTTCCCCCAGTGTTGCAAGTCTGAAAAAAGCTCATGTCCAAACTGTTGTTCAGAATTATCAAGCCTTAATTGATCATTTTATTGTGGGCTTGGCATGCTGATAAATACCAAATGCTTCATTTCAGCTCAAACAATCCCACCATTTCCTCTGCGTTGCTGCAGAAGGAAATCCTTGACAAAACAATTTACTGGTGGTGCCAGTCAATGTCTAACTGTGGGACTGCTTGGACATCCTCTCCTTCAAAGTGACTGATACCCTGCAGCATCTACAACAGAACAAACAACTTCTCCAGGCAATGCAAAAAGCTCTTGACAAGTTCAACCATTTCACTTTAACCCCCTGAGTGCTGGCGCACCCTGAGTTGTGCAGCAGGGGAAAGGGAGCAGAACTTGGTGGGCCTGGGTTGGGGTTGTGGGTTTTAAACATAATTCTGTCACTTCTGAAGTGGGGAAATGTGTTCAGCTGAGCAAAATGGGATGACTTTTCAACTCCAGATTTCCTGGGGGGAAGGTGTGGTAGATTACTGGCAGTTATTTTTTAACTGCTCAAGGTTTTTAATATTTTCAAATGGAAATTAGAATGTTGGAGATTTGAGTTTAATATATTTCTTTATTCAACAAAAATAGGTGTTTTTTTCCTTCAGTCAATTTTTATCAAGAATGTTTTATTCTATGGAATACATGGAGGTCTTAATGTCAGTTAAAGTTCTGGCCAGGTGGGCTCTGAAAGGATGCATAGAAATGCCACATCCTAAAAAAATCAGCCTTAAAAAAAATCTGAAGTGCTTGATTCTCATGTGTATCAAGGCTTAACATTTTAATTTGTCAAAGTATGACCACATGGTCACATGTATGTTCACACTTGACCTCCAGATGGTGGAGAGCTTTCCACTTAGAGGCAGGGAGTCTAAAATTGAGAGTTCAGTGCAATAAGAAATGTGACATTAAGTGGCACAGCAGACTTGAAGAACCAAATATCTTTATGATTTTGTAGATAAAGTGGTCTGTAAGGAACCTGAAGAATATGAAGGAGCCAGGCCCTTGTCTAAAGACAAAAAGTGTGGGATTTGTTAGGGATGAAGGAGGAAAGCAATGTCAGGGGACAGATTTGTGGAGTGGCTTTGGTCACTTCTACTTCCATCAGTTTTGGAACAAAGCCCACACATCCCTCTCTAAGGGCATATTAAAAAGTGCTGCCTTCCTTTCTGCTACATTCTACCTCATGAGCTCTGCTAAGAAAAAACAAAACCTCAAAAAACCCCAAGCCCTAAAACAAACTAACAAAAAAAATCCTTCAAGGAGAAGCCAACAGAAATTTCTATCAGTGGGAGGAGCTGCAAAAGACACCTGGAGAAGCCTCTTTTGTTCTTGCTGGACTTTTTCTTATCTGAGCTTTGCTTCAACCCTCTTTTTCTTTCATCTTCTCTTCACCTCAGGTTCCTTCCACCCCCTCTGCTCCTTTCTTTGAGCCTTTTCTTGCCATTGATTTGCAGAGCCATGCCAAGGCATTTTGGCACCAAAAGAGAGTGCAAGATGCCTCCAAGATGCTGGTGGGAGGATCCTGGTGCCCACCTTGGGTAATTGAGGTGCCAGTCATCTGTGTTTAATCCTGCACTGGGGACTCAGACTCAAAGGCATATTTCTCTCATGGAGCCTCTTGTAAATCATTTGTATGTATATATAGAAAAAACCCTCTGCTTTTAATCTCATCTCCTCACTTGTGCCTATTTGTTTATTTATCCTCAGGCTCTCAGCTCCCTCCAGTAAAACCTGCCATTTCCTGAACGTCAGGTAATATGTAAATGGAGGCTGCTTTTCCTTTCAAATTAACTCAACGTTATTTTCATCTTCTTTTTTTTTTTTTTTTTTTTCTAAAATAGAAGCAAAAGATTGCTATCAGTGACAATGAGAATCCAGGAGGAACTCTGTAGCAGTTTAGGCTTGCAAGTAGATTTTTGGGTCAACAAACTTGAGAGTTTGCCCTTCTTCCCACCCAAGGAAATTTAGGTGCTAGAAGCAAACAGGGGATTTCTGACAGCTGGTGGGCAACAACCTCCTAGGATTTTTTTTAGCCAATCCCAGGATTTTTTTAGCCAATACTGCTTTAAAATCCAGGTGAGCTGTTTCCTACCCAGGGTGACAATCGTTCTGGCCATGAAGGAAAGTTGGCATCTGACTGCTGAGGGTGCTGAGCTTTGTTTAGTTGTGATATGTCATGACAATGGTCTTGTCAGGTCTGTTGCAACATGTTTGAGTGCAGCAAATTGGCACTTAATGGCAAGTGGGAATTCTTGTCCCTTTGCTGATGGAAGAAGGCACATTTGGGGAGCAAAAGTCACAGAGCAGGTTGCTTCCCATCCTGCTTTGGTCTGGAAGAGAGAGGTCCCTGCATTTCCTTCCCTAGATTTGACAGTGTTACTTAATGGGTGGATTCTGGGTATCTACAAACCAGAATCTACAAACTGGGCAACTTCAGGTCAACCTAAAACAGCTGAGTGGATGGATGGATGTCTGTAAACTGCAAGGAAGCTCTTAGCATGGTACTGAAATGTAAAATTTTATTTTACGTATATAATAATTCCTGCTGATTCTCCAGTCCTCCTCTCCACCCAATCTTGGGGCTTTCTGGTATTGATTCTTTTAATCCATTTGGCTACCACACTCAGTGCTTCAGAGCTGCTGGTAATATCAAGATTTCTCCTTTTAAGAAGGTGAAATACAGTTTTCTTTCTCTTAAGGTGAGATACAACTGGGTTGGTTGAATTTTTCTCCATCAGATGTCTTTGCTGTGAGCTTGAAAACTTTTTAGAGACATCCAAATTAAAATGAACAAATCCTGGATAAGATAGATGTGTTCTAGCAGCTCAGGTCAGCCTTGGGGTCTGCTCAAGCTAAGGAAACCTGAATCCTACCACTTGTCCCCCAAGGAAGACAATATCCTGTTCTCCTCCTTTTCCCCTCCTCTCTCTTTTCCTCTTTCCCTGCTACAGCACTTGTCAGATCTTTCACTCGTGGTTTTTACCTGGCAGAGAATAGTTTCCATTTTTAGTTCTCCACTGCCTTGTGTGTTGCCCAGGTTCATGGGAGAAGCCCAGGAGGTTGTGGGGAGCATAGAATCATAGAATCATAGAATGGGCTGGGTTGGAAGGGACCTCAGAGCTCATCAAGTCCAACCCTTGATCCACTCCCCCCGTGGTTCCCAGCCCATGGCACTGAGTGCCACATCCAGGCTCTTTTGAAATATCTCCAGGGATGGAGAATCCACCCCTTCCCTGCGCAGCCCATTCCAGTGTCTCATCACCCTCTCCAGAAAGAAATTCTTTCTAATGTCCAACCTAAACCTCCCCTGGCACAACTTGAGACCTCTTGTGCCCTCTTGTCTTGCTGAGAGTTGCCTGGGAAAAGAGCCCAACCCCCCCCTGGCTCCAACCTCCTTTCAGGGAGTTGGAGAGAGTGATGAGGTCTCCCCTGAGCCTCCTCTTCTCCAGCCTCAACACCCCCAGCTCCCTCAGCCTCACCTCATAGGATCTGTGCTGGATTCCTTCCCCAGCCCAGTTGCCTCCTTTGGACCTGCTCCAGCACCTCAATCTCCTTCCTGAGCTGAGGGGCCCAGAACTGGACACAGGACTCAAGCTGTGGCCTCCCCAGGGCTGAGCACAGGGGCAGAATCCCTTCCCTGGACCTGCTGGCCACGCTGTTCCTGAGCCAGCCCAGGATGCCATTGGCCTTCTTGGCTACCTGGGCACACTGCTGGCTCCTGTTCACCTTCCTGTCACTCCAGACTCCCAGGTCCCTCTCTGTCTGGCTGCTCTCAGCCACTCTGTGCCCAGCCTGGAGCTCCCCATGGGGTTGTTGTGGCCAAAGTGCAGGACCCGGCACTTGGAATGTTGAACCTCATCCCGTTGGGATCAGCCCAACTCTCCAGTCTGTCCAGGTCCCTCTGCAGAGCCCTCCTGCCTTCCAGCTGATCCACACTCCCCCCAGCTTAGTGTCATCTGCAGATTTGCTGATGATGGACTCAATCCCCTCATCTAAATCATCAATAAAGAAGGTTGAGGAGCTCTGGGTCTCAGCAGCACCAGGCTATGAGCTCAGCTTTGCTTTTGCATGGCAGGAAGACTCAAGCTGGGGAAAGAGCAATTCTTGCTCCTTGCTTCTGGGACCCGAATGTCCAAATTTTGCTGCCTTTTGAGGTGTAGAGGCATTTGCACGTGTTCATGGTGGAGCTTTCTTAACACCCAGCAGTAACCCCAATGCCCCAGCCTGTCTTCAGCTCTGAAGTTTAAAACAAAGCCCCCCAAGCAGTAAGGAGCAGAGATTCCTTTGCCTCGTTAATCTGTTTTAATCTGCATTGTTAGGAAGTTTGACAACGTGAAGGGTCCCTGTTTAATGAAATACAACATTCATCTGTTGTCAGCTCAAACATTTGTCTGACAGCCTACCCACAATTGTAAGTTTTTTTGGGGTTTTTTTTGGATTCTTTTATTTGTTGTCTTGTTCTAGCACTTCTGTTGATTATTTTTATCCTTTTATCTGCCAGTGTCAATAAAAACAACAACTGAGATTCACACATTCTGACATGAATTTAGAAGCTGGAAGTCAGCCCTCCCTCTGTGGTGGTCTCAGTGGAGGAATCAGCCATTAGGAACAGCCCAGGTTACATCTTTTCAAGCCTTGTTCTCTAGTTGAGAAAAAAGGACACAAAATTTCAGAAATGCTGATTGACAAGCACATTGGCTTCTAAGTCCTCAAGGATCCTCCCATGGCTGCAATTTTTTTTTACCTTTCTTGTGGCAAACCTGCTGTTTCACCTCTGTTTTTTTCATTTCTCTACCTCTAGTAAAGAGTTTTACAAGTGTGTGAACTTTCTGTGGGTGCTGGGTGAAACTCTGGGCTCCACTCCATGGAGTGAATGAATGGGTGGTAAGATTGGTCTTTCTTTACTAATTTTAGTGAAACTTTTTGTTTCTGCTCATGCAACGTTTCACACAGACACAAATAAGTAGCCATGGTGATCAGAGAGTTTTTACTTTGGGAGATGCAAAGGCTTAAAATGTTTTTGGAGGAATAATTGCCATAGGAAAGGCAGTTGGTTGATATGGAAGGACTGGGAACTGGGGGAACTGGTGATGGGCTTCCATCCCAGCTGTGGCCAGGCTGATTGTGATGACTTTTTCAGAACACCTCAGGCCTTGCTAACAGCTTGGATGGACTGGCTGCAGGAGCCCAGTTTGATGTTTTTGCATGAAATCTCCCATCTTTGACCAGCCCCATCAGCCTCAGTGAAGCAATGCATTTATTATTCTTCCAGTTATTATTATTATATTATTATTATTACAGTTAATCATCCCTAATTGAAACACTCCCTTAAGTGAGCCCTTGTGCAGCTCAGAAGAGGGAGGCCCTGGCTGTTTTTTCCCAGTTTAGTTTGTTTACAAACTTCCAGCAGCATCATTTACAAAGCTCAGAGGCACATCAATAAATCCCCTGGCTGGTGCAGTAGTGCTTCTATCAATCATCAAACTAACAGCATCAACATTTTTCCTGGGCTATTATCATCACTTCAATTGCTGCAGCAATACATTCTGCACCAATAAATCAAGAGTGATCATTTTAGATGGGCAGAAGCATAAACAGTGTTTAAAAAAAATGTCTCTTCTAGCAATCTCCTTTCATCTTCCCGTTGGTTCTTTTTGTTTTAAAAGTAGGATCATTTTCCATGTATGTCTTAGTTCCCTCATTTACACAAAAGGCAATCTGGTATTTTCCAATTTTTTTTTTACCTGTCACTCAACAAGCCCTTAGCTAGCATGTTCATTTTTCATTTTTCATTTACTTTTTTCTTCTTTGCTGCTCATTTCAGTAAGCATGGAATGTCCTTGCATTAAGAAATGGGTTGTATTTCCTCAGGCAACAGGTGCTTATCTTTTTGGTTACAACATAAAACTGACAAAGCAGCTCCCATATCTGACAGTTATCACCTGAGAATCTGAAACCTTTCTCCCCTTTAGTGAGTACTTTATTTTTATTTTTTTTTTTAGCTCAAGCTGCAGCTGCAACACCTGTATTATTGTATGGCCAGGCTTTCTGTGGGTTATAGTTCCCATTCCCAACACAATAAATGTATTTATTCTTTACGTCATGTGCACATATTGGTTTTCATGAAGGGTTTTTATGTGCTGAGTCTTGTGTTCTCTCCTTTTCAATATGTGTGCATAGTTAAAGGGGTTTTCTTAATTTCCTGGTACAGGTTTTTTTCAGAGGTTGCTTGTTATGTTTTCCCTTCCTTACAGTACACAAATATGCCTGCTGGCTGGAAATAGGAAGATTATTTCTTGCTGAAAGTTGGCAATTCAGGTGATGACAACTGAGTCCCTCACCCTGCTCCCAGCTGTAGCACAGGTTGGCTGCAGTGCCAGGTGGCTCTGATAATCAGATTGCATTTTATTATTCTGGATGAGCAATATCCCACTTGGTTGTGGTCTTAGATACTTCATCCAAACTGATCCCAGGTCCTTCTCAAGCACGGCTTTGGTTTGCAACTTTGAGGTTGCAAAAGCTTTAGGACTCAGAGTCCAAGTTTGAGAGGTGCCTTGGTGGGATAGCAGTCTGAAAGTTCTTTTTTTTTTTTTTTTTTTTTTTTTTTTTTTTTTAAGGTAAAAGTTAGCAGTTGAAATTATTTTCCCAATCAGAGAAATCCCACATAGAATCATTGAATGGTTTGGGTTGGAAGGGACCTTTAAAGATCATCTAGTTCCAACCCTCCTGCATGGGTTATTTCTTGCAAAATCAAATATTTTCTTTAAATCTCTTTTTTTATTTAGCCTTATACCAGATGAGAGCTATTTCCTGACTTAAAATCTCTGACTGCTGATGGCTGACTTCATGAAGTTCATTTTTTTTGGGTTTTGGGGGTTGCTTCGTTTTTCCTTTTTTATTAAAATTTAAAAAAATTTTAACCAGTCATTCTCATTCAGACCAATTAAAATATGAATCTGACCCAAGCCATTGTGTTGCTGGTAGAAAATAGCAATAAAAGGCCTGAACTTGCAAGATCAGCATCAACAGGAACTGCACAAGGGTCCAGAGATCAGTGGGAATTTGGGGGTCACTCCAGAGGCACTGGAAATATCCTTGGCACATTCCTGTAGTTGCCTTGGAAGTCCTGGTAAAAAGTAGCAACCTGTCTCATATTTGGGGTGGTGTTAAGAAGAGGAGCTCCATGCCCTCATAAAAAGATTTATAACTTTTTGTAACCTTTCCTACTATTTGATTTTTGACTTAGAAAGCTACTGGTTTTCTAATTATCTGGCATTATGCATTCAAACCTCAGATGTACCTTCATATTAAAAACATTGAATGGGAGTGAAAAAAAAAAAAAAATCAGTGTTTTTTTCAGTCTTCTGAGTCAGCTCGTTTGGCAGCTACATGAAATTAAGTTTTTATAATCCCAAAGATGGCAGGTTTGGCCCTTCATCCTTAGCTGTTTCAGTGTGTCTGCATTCATTATTTTCCTTTCTCCTTAATTCAACCATAAATTCCCATTTTCTGTTCAATGGAATGGCCCATTCTCAAATGATGCCAACATTATTCAGAACTAGGTGATACCCACGTGCAGCCCTGCCAAAGTACACTCATTTCATTTTTAACTTCTTGAGCATAGTCAATCATCCAAGGAACTGAAACAATACATGATTTATAAAAGACATTTAATGAATTTCATTCACTTCCCCCTGGAATTTCAGGATTGCTGAGACATGTGCACAAGTAGAAACAACAGCAGGAACCCCTAAGAAGTTCTTATACTGCATTCTGGGGTTGTTCTGTTTGTGTGTGGGAGGGCTAAACTGCTTTTTATTGTTCAAACACTTTTTTTTACTGTTCAAAGATCACTTTTACTGTTCAAACCCTAAACTGGACAGAGCTCATGAGAACAGCCTGTGGTGGGATTTGATTTCTAGAACAAAAACATCCGTGGTGTCACTTGTTGCCACACTGAATCCTCTCAAAACTTGGTGTTTTGGGTCAAGTAGGTCCTGAATGTGACCTTTGTGTAGACAGATGGGGATTTGGGTTGCACTGAGCAGGTCAGGTTTGGAGGTTTCTGGGGCTTTTCTGAGCTGCAAAGGTCTCTGTGCAAGGTTCCAACATCCATGTTTTGGGAGAGGGATTGCTGAGTGATCCCTGAGCAGGTCAGGAGGTAAATCTGCTAACCCAGTGCTTCACTAGAGGTGTTTCAGCCCAATTTATCCCTCATTCCAAAGCCTGAAAGCTGCAAACAGGGAACTTGTGGATCATTTCCTCACCCCTCAACAAAAGGTTCAGTAAATCCCAACCTCGTGTCGATGCATCCGCGAAATTTCAGACTTCCCAAGACTTTCTTTAGCTCAAGAAATTTAAGATGTTCCTCATCTCCAATTTTTGGATCACACTCCCCTTTTTTGGATCCTGCAATCCCTCATGTTTTACTTCGAGGTGGGAGGGGCAGAACTTCCCTAAATTTAGAGCTCAGCCGGATGGTTGAAAAATCTGTGCGACTGTTCCAGCGCCGCCGCGTTGCAGAAAGGGTCAGCATTTCCAGCCTGACTCAGTCTGATGTCTGTCAGAGCCAAATATGCTTCCTGGTTTCCTTGGTGGCAGAAGGATTAACAAGAAGTTGCCCTCTCCAGCTTTGTTTTGGATGCTCTGTGTGGTTATCAGGACAAACATCCCCTTCTCCCTGGTGCAGCCACCCAGGGGCGTTTCATCCCGGTTCTTTTTAGCAGGTGAAGTGTTCTCTCAGTGCAGTTTGCAGGTCATTAATATTACAGTAATATTTTCTCCTCAGCTCCAAGAAATCCCATGGAAGCCCAAGCTATGGAGATGTTACAATCTAGGGGTGTGTGACATAAAATAATTACAAGTAATAATCATTATCTACAGAAACAGCCACTCCTAGGATCCAGCTTACTGCAGTTTCCCTTTGGAATCTGAAAATGCCATTTTAACATGGGTTTTTGGTTTGTTTTGTTGATTTCTCCCTCCCCCCCCACCCCCATCATCTGTTAATTATTGATGTTAGCCAGATGATTACTTTCTGTGGATGGCAGCTCCCAGTCAGCAATTGCCCTCGTCAGCATTGCCTTTAATCACCCAGTTGCAGTCAAGCTCCTCTTTCTCATATCATTATATAGTGCTGGTATTTGTCATCCTAAATACACTGGCTGGACTTCCAAATCCATATGGGAATGATAAATACAGCTTCATTTATGATGTTACATGGTACTACAGCATGAATAATCCAGTAGGAATAAAAATTGTAAATATCCCCAGTAGCATTATAAACCATGTAAGTGTATTTAAAGCAGGTCTCTGTAATCTTTGCAAGGGCTTTTCATACCAGATTTTCCCATCATGTGAAAAAAAAAAAAAAAGGAAACCTTTCTTACAATCAATAGTTCATTAATATCAAATGCAAGTCTGGCATATGGTTCAAGTTTCCTGTCTCCATCCAAGCAGCTGGGCACTACATATACCAGATGTAAAATATTAAAAAATAAGGGTTTAAAGAAAACTCTGCAGAGTTTTCTAGTCAAAGTGTGAAGGTCTCCAAGGAGTAGACACATGGGATCCAGCAAGTTTTACCTTTCCGAGTGGTACAAGTATAATACAAAATATAATAGAATTATAATTTTATTTGCCTTCTCTTCCCCAAAAGCAAGAGGCAAGTGAGAGGTACTCCTAAGCCTAACAGCAACGTGAGCTGGACTCCCACATAGAATATTTAAATCAGAAGTTAATTCAAGCCAGGACAGTTTGCATTTTGCACTTATCTTCCATTCAGAGGCAAAAAAAAGTATTGTGCCTAAACAAAATTGTCTTTACATTGGTACTAGCTACCAGAAATTTATGGCAATTTGTATTTTAAGTAATGCAGGATGATAATTATACTTCTTGTTTTGCCTAACTGCATAGTTACTATTCAGAGTAACTCATGTATATTTTACTGCTCTGTATGTTCTATATCAGAGCAGACCTTTTGCAAATGGATTCATTTGCATCATTTTATACTCGTTCAGAAATCATTTTCTGATCATGAGCAATAGGCTTCTGGTAGAATCAGAGAGCTAATTCCTAAAACTCATCCTTATAGCTTTAGAGAATTGCTCCCTCCCCCATTCAGTCTAATTTTTAAAATGTGCCTCTGCTGAAATGAGATTTTTTTTGACAAAGAGAGGATCTAGTAGAAAATTTTGCTTTTATTCATTCATCTGGAAAAATTTGAAGAGAAAAAATTATTTGGCTGACTTCTCCACCCCCTCCCTCTGGAAGTGACATCCATGTGACAGACTTGAGGGCTCTGTGGGACATGTGCCTGTCATGTTCCTCGGAGCACTTCCTTGTCCTCTGCCCACTATTTATCTCTCCCAGCCACTTAGTTTCAAAAGATACTAATTTAAAGAAATTACCCCACTACAGAAATCCATTAGAGGTTTTTCCCTCCCTCACCTCCACAAATTGCCACTGCCTGGAGCTGAAGAGGAGCAAAAATCCTGGGTGCATGACAAAGATAGAGGCTTTTAAAGCCTTGATGCCCTGTGGCCCTGCAGGGATAGAAGAGAGGGGATGGATCCTCTGACCAGGCAACTGGGTACAGCAGAAAGAAAGCAAAATTGTTTTTAAAATGAGTGCAGAGGGTTAATTCCCTTGTTCTGCTGGTGCAGAGGCTTGGGGAGGCGATGCTCCCACGCTGGCAGTGTGACAAGCTGCATTCATCTGCAACATCTGAAGGAACCCAGTTATTTGATGTTTTGTTTTGGAAAAAAAAAAAAAAAAAAAATCACCGAGGAGTGTTTTGTATGCAAAAAGTGAGCACATTTCCCTCCGAGTCCTAGATAACTGAAATGATGGTTATTGGAGGTGCTGCATTTAAATCTTGCAAAGTCCCTTAAAAAGGTGATATTAGACTTGGAGAGAACACAGAGCAATGCACACCAGGGCTTGTCTGTACTCTGAAACATCATTCTGTTGATTTACTGACTACAGAGATGGGCAGCTAGCAAAAGGTTAAATCCTTTTTTCCTTCTCCTCCTGAAATAATACAAAATGAGCTATGTGAGGATGTACCTGTGGTTTAGCCTGTGCCTATTACATGGCCAATGATTTGGTGAGAAGCAGGTAACTGAAATGGGCAGTAATAAGAATTTTTTTCTTTTGAAAAGAAGAAATCAGCAAAGAAAACTTAGGAGGCTGATCCAACAGAGCTTAATGATCCCATTTGTCATAGTAGGGTGAAGGGAAAATGGCACTTACTGCAAGTGGTGTTTATGAAGAGTGTGGCTATTTACACCATGATGGATTCTTAGACAACAAGATGGGTTTTCATACTTAATATATAATCATGGGGGTTTCTTATTTCCTTTTTTTTTTTTTTTTCTTTTTAATTAATTTTTTTTTAAAGAGCATCCTACACAGAAGAGATCCAAACAGTCCCCCCAACAGTAGTTTACCCTTTTCCTCAAAGGAAACTTCTTAGTATCTCATTTGCATAGAAATCTGGGGACTCTGCCTTGTGTTATTGAGTGCTGCTGATTTCCTTTTGATAGCTTTGGTTTTAATAAGTGCATATTATCTCATCTGTGTATGTACAAGAGCATATTTCAGAACATAGGTATGGAAGGAGTAAGTTGTCTTGGCAGCAGATGAAAGTGAGATGAAATGCTTCAAAGGGCAGCCAGGCAGAAGGCAGAGAAAAGGGTCTGTTAGGTATTGGGATGAGAAGCTTTTGAAATATAGATAACCTACAGCAGAGATGAGCTCTGTTCTCCTGGCATGAATAATTAGATAAGAGGGGAAAGGAAGCCAGGATGGGAACGAGGTTCAGGATAAACCATCCTGGAAAGATGAAGCCATGGAAATTCTGTTCTGGGAAAAAAAAAAAAAAAAAAAAGCAGCTCAGTTAGGAAATCATAAAGAATTGTGACAGCCTTGGGGACGTAGATAGTAAGATGAAAACCAGGCTTGAAAATGCTTTTATATGAACAGCAGAAGTCTGAAAGCTCAGGGGATGCTGTAACAGGTGTCACAGAAAATAAACACTGTAATTCAGGACATAAGTTCCTCAGCAATGGGAGAATTCAGGGCCCTGCTGATAAAACATCAATAAAACAGCACAGTGAGAATAAGTTGGTTTATCCCTGTTCAGACTGCCAGTGCCACAGCCGGGTCCCTCTTTCCAGAAATGCTTTTGGAAAATAAAACAGTTGGCACCAGGAAGAATAATTCCTTCTGAGCACCGCATTTCTTCATCTACTTCAATCAGTATGTGTGAAAAAGCCAGTCCAGAATAGTCATAACAGCATTGAACATCCTTGTAGGAGGGGGAAAAAAAATAAAAGAAATCAGTGCACCTACAGAGGAACTGCCTGATAATAAGGAAGATAATTAAAAGGAAATTAAAGGAGCAGCTAAGAGGGGAGTATGTTTGTAGGCGGCTTGCGTGCTTTCAAGGCAACAATTTAGTTTACTACTCAACACAGATATGCACAACGTAATTTTAAAGATCTGCCAGGAAAAAAAAAAAAAAAAAGAATATAAACCAAAATATAAAGGAGCTATTAGGTTTGGTTTGAGTTGGGTTTTTTTCTTTCGAAGGAAAGAGTCAATTCTCAATTTAAACGTCAAAGGTGAGCCAAGAGATTTTGAGCAGCGGCTGAACGTGGAAAAGCTCCTAACAAAAACCTTTTTGAACACATCAGAGGCAGGAAGCTTGCCAGAGAAGCAGTCAGACTGATAGATGATCAAGGGATAAAAGGAGCATTTAAAGAAGATAAGGCCCTGGTGGGGAAGTGGGATGAGTTTGCAGTGCTGTTCTCTGCAGGGGAGGTTGAGGATGGCTCTGGCCTGGAGCTGCTCTTCAGGTGGGACAGGGATGGGAAAGGTTTCCCAGAGAAACTGGGGCTGCCCCATCCCTGGAAGTGTTCAAGGCCAGGTTGGATGGGGCTTGGAGCAAGCTGGGCTGGTGAGAGGTGTCCCTGTTTGTAACAGGGGGTTGGAACTAAGTGATGTTTAAAGTCCCTCCCAGTCCAAACCAGTCTGTGAGTCTGTGACATGTTCAAGGAGCAGTCTCAGACTGGAGAGCTGACCCTGCCAGGGCAGGAGGCCAGAGATTCTGGGAGCTTCTCCTTCCCACATGGGTTGCAGGGAGAGTCTGGGAACCTGAATCTGATCACTCCAGAGCTCTGAAAGCAAGAGCTACCACCTTTAGTTTGAGCAGCCTCTCCTTTTGTCATCTGCACCTGAGCCAAGGTCTCCTGTATCCTCTTAGGGAGAGATGGGCAAAACAACAAATTATTTCCAAAGAGGACTTGATGTGCTGCTCTTCCAGCTGGAAAACAACTTCTGGTCCAGCATTTCATTAAAGATCAACAGAGGGGTAGTACATCCAAAAGAAAAAAGTTTAAAAAGATTTAAAAAGCATCCTATAGATGCTTTATTTCTTGCATAGTACTTATGGGTCTTTTGCTGAGCAGTGTGTGTACTGATATTCTGCTCTGGCCCTTCCAAACTGCCTCCTTCTACTTGGGCTGAAATACATGGAGATCTAGGCAATAAGAATTCCAGATCCCTTGCTCTATAGAAGTTGACTAATCTTTAAAAATAGGCTAAATCCCAATTTAGAATGATTTCAGTAGAGTAAAGCTTAGAAGACAATTTCTATAATTATGCAAATTTAAACAAGTGAAAAGCCTTAATGCAATGTATACAAAATAATGGCTTAAAGGAATTAGCTTTAAGAATTAGCAGAAATTGGTCGTTTCTATGCAATAATAGGACTGGAAGCTAATGATTCAGAGGGAGAGAGTTTTGCCAGTAGATATCAGAGCTTAGATAATATTTTTTTCAGCAACTTCATGCTTGTATTTGTTGAGGATTGGAGCCTGTGCCTGCATTGGAATTGCAGTCACTCACCAGTTCTTAATTAGACAATCTGACTGATAGGATAATTGTGGCAGGAATTGATTATTAACTGGTGTTTGTATGCTAATTAATAACAAAGTTCTTAAACAGAACATAAATAACAGAAAACTGACAAGTGTTCCCCACTTGGCATTCTTACATGCTGGTTCTGACCCAGACTTTTAATTGTCACTGTGCATTTGAATTCCCTGCTCTCCAGGCCAGTGTTTGAAATCTTTGTAATTAGTTGCCAATACAAGAAAAAATTATTTTGCTACCGAGGATTTTTGCCAAGCTGTGAAATTTTCAAAAGATCTGACAAAACAGTCTGTGTTCTTCAGGGCCACTAATTGATCAGGCTTCTTTTTACGTGCTATTTTTTTTTTCATCTTTGTGACTTAAGTCAGGAACAGTATCAACAGAATCCCAAGGTCTGTGCTTTGTTACACTTTGGTATTCCAGTGTTGAGGATTTGTGTGTTTGGGATGTTCAGCTGCACTGATTCCAGAAGAAGAATTATCCTTGAAATCTTGAATGATAATTTTTGGAATTACTATCTCCTAACAAATCCATGTACACCAGAGTCTGGTGGCAGCAGCTGACACAGGGCATATGGTTGGACTTGATAATTATGGTTGGACTTGATAATTATGGTTGGATTTGATGATCTCTGGATTCACTACATGATCTTAAAAGTCTTTTCCAACCAGAAGGATTCTGTGGGCAGTTCTGAGTGTTGTGGTTTCCCTGATGAAGCTGGGGACCTTTTCTCCTCACCTCTGAGCACACACATTGAGGAACAATTGCTGGAGAATTTGAAATGTAGACCTTGTGCCAAGGGTGCAGGCTGCTTTCTACAGGATCACCTTGTTTAATTAACCCCCAAAAGTGCCTTGTAACAAGAACACTCTTATTTTTCTCCCCTTTTTCTCCCCCTCAGACTGACTCATGGTGAGCTGAGCCTCGTGTCCTGCTCCCACCCAGAGCACCCAGGACAGGGTCCCACAAGGACTTCTTTTCTCCCTGATTCTATGATTAACTACCCTGCCTCTGGGGTTTAAGGTGTCCTAAAATGGTGGGGAGCCCCAGCTAAGGTTAGAATTTCTCTGTCAGAGCTGAAGCTGAAGCTTCTTAGAGCTAAGGAGAGCAGTTTCCCGGTGGTGGGAGCTGCTGAGCTTTGTGCTCAAGGGTCTGCCCAGGAGCTGCTTGAGCATCTTCAGTGGGATGCTCCAGGCACCCTGCAAATTCAGCTTGTCTTGGGGTTTTTCTCTATTTTCTTTTTTATTTTTTTGTGTGTGTGGGGGTTTGCATTTATCATGGATCAGCTTCATAATCTGTGTGACACAAATGTGAGTCCAAGGGAAGGATTCTTCCCTGTGGGCAGAGGCTGAAGGATAATTCTGGAGTAGGTGGGAAGGGAAATTTCAGCTGTGATAAAACACTGTGTCCCTACAAAAGTTTTGCAGTACTGCCTGCTGTTCTGCTCATGAGATGACTCTTCCATTTGAAACTCTTATATTTTTTTTGCTTTATGGTATCAAACCCAGTCAGAGATGTCTCAACTTCCCCTAAAAAGGAGGTTCTTTTTTTATTATGAAGTCTGGTTGAGTGCTGGGGGGTTTCTTGGGCTTGGAACTAAATCAAAATCTCAGAGTCCTTCCAGAAATTCAGCACCTGTCCTTCCTACAGCTCCAAGTGAAATCAACTAGAAGTATATTTTTCCCAAGGTTTACCTGTTATTCAAATTTATTTTTTGATAAGATGAAACAGAAGGCACAGAACCAGATGGGTTTAAGTCTGGAAATCACTTTATGATACAGAGAGCTCTGAGATTTCTGTCCTCAGTTCCTGCTTTGTGTGGGTTTTTTTTTTTGGGGGGGGGGTGTTTTGGGTTTTTTTTGAGAAATGTTAATTGGTGCCTGTCCAATGTAGTTGGATGATCAGTATCTTCCCTTTCGATTTTTTTTTTGTTTGTTTTGTTGACAAGGAAATTACAGCCCAGCTTGGGGGGAAAAAAGTCAGGGGGAAAAAACTTCCTGCAGTACTCAACCATCATCCCTTGTTGAAAGAAAGACAAAACCTTTGGGGACTGGGAATATTGGGCACTGTAATTTATCAAAGTAGCAGTGAAGATAAATTCATTCAGCCTGGAGAGAAGAAGGGTCTGGAGAGGTCTGAGAACATCTTCCAGAGCCTGAAGGGGCTACAGAAAAGCTGGGGAGGGACTTTGGACAAGGAGGAATGGGACAAGGGGGAATGGCTTTAAACTGGTAGAGGGGACATGGAAAATTAGGAAGAAATTCTTTGGTGTAAGGGTGGGGAACTCCTGGCCCAGGTTCCCAGAGAAGCTGTGGCTGCCCCATCCCTGGCAGTGCTGAAGGTTGGATGGGGCTTGGAGCACCCTGGGCTATGGGAGGTGTCCCTGACCATGGCAGGGGTGGCACTGGGGGGGCTTTAAGGTCCCTTCCAACCCAAACCAGTCTGGGATTATATGATAATTTATTTCTTTGCAGCTGTGTGAGAAATAAGTCTCAGATTTGGTCACCAGTTGGAAGAAACTTTGGATGCTCCATCCTTCCTTGCTCTCTTTTCATGAACCAGTCGTGCTGTACTCCCAGAAACTGACAAATGCCTTGTCAGCAAGTTTTAGGCCAAAAAGTATCAGGCAAAATTAGAATGGTCATTTTAATCCTATGGGTTTTTAATCTGGGGCCTAATTTATGGTGCCAGAAATCTCCATGTATTCTCTGAAAAGCCCAGAATGTCCCAAACCTAAAATTTACTCTGGCAACGAATTTTAAAAATTATTTCTAGCCACTATTACTTTTTGGTTTACAAGCAATTTTTATTCAAGATTTGAGGATGAAGTGTTCCACTCCTCCTATCTGTACAAGCAGCTATAAACTGAATGCATTTTAATAACTTTCCCAAGAAGTTACAAGGTATTTCATTAAAATGTCAACTTTTTTTCTTTCATATTTTTTATGATTCTCTTTCTTCCTTCTGCCACAAATATGTTGTTGCCAACATCATCATGACACAGTTTGCTGCCAAGACTATGGAAAGTTAAAAAAGGAAAAGGAAAAAAAAAAAAGAATTTCTATCCACTCTTTAGGTAAAATTCTTCCAGCACTGAGAAAAGCAGAAATACCTCAAGTGCCAAAGACGAATGTGAGGGTGCCAAAGTGGTGGCTTAAAAACATGGAAGAAGGACCCAGAGGGATCAGTTCTGGGTGAGAAGTGAATATTAATTGTCTGTGGACATTTTCTAATGCTTTTATCATTTATAAATTCATGTAGTTCCTATCAATGTTTCTGGAGAGATGGGATGCAGCAGGACGGGCACACGGACGAGGGTTGGGAGAGCTTGGGCAGCTCCCGTCTTGCAGGAACCAACGTGGCTTTCCTACCAAGCCCCCTCCAAAGGGCTGCATAAAATCCTTTGTGCCCTCCTGCACCCCCCCAGGGGGACTCTCTCATTTCCATATAGCAACCTGCTGTCACTCAAAAGGTCCCCAAAGCCAAGGCCAGCCAGGTGTCCAGCCATCTGCTGTGCGCTGGCTTAATAAGGAAGGAGCCGTTTCGCCCGGGTTTAACTCATTAGGCTGGGAGAGAGGATGGGGGGAAGGAAAGGGAAAAAAAAAACCCAAAAAACCAACCCCTAAACCTCAGTTTGGCTTTTGAGGAGAGCCAGGAGATGTGACTGCATTTCCTACTCGGGTACCTTAACACCTAGCTAATTAAAATGAGCCTGGCTCTGCACAGGGAGTATCCCTGCAAAAAAAAAAAAAAAAAATCCTTGTAATTTTCAGCCCTTCAGCAGCAGGGATCCTCACTGGAATTTTGTTATTACTTTTGCTCTCCTCTCTTTCCTTCTGCTTGGGGCTGCTGAGGGGCTACCAAGATGCTCAGCCAGCTTAGTGCCCAGGATTTCTGGACTTTTCCATTTCTCTGCTACCCCCCTCCCCGTGCAAAGGGAGAAAAAGCATCAGAGGTTCCTTGGAGGGAGCAGTGTGGATATTCAGGATACTTAATTAGGGTTTTAAAGCATCTGAAAAAACTTCAGATTCCCCAGTGACATCCCAGGTAATTTCCTGCTTGGCTGAAGGGTGATGGCCAAGTGTTATTTCCACTGGCACTAAAGCAGCCATCACTGCACATGATGCTGGAGAATTTTGCATTCAGCTGATTGAATTTGCTGTTATTTTTAAACAGCAGAAAATCTCTTTTTTGGAATTTACTCCACTTAGGTGTTTCCCTCACCCCAGAGAGCTTCTCTTTTAAAAGTGATTTAATATCTTTTCTTTCTCTCTGGCTCATAGACTATTTATTTATTTGTTTATTTTCCTTTTTTTTTTTTTTTTTTTTCCTTGCACTCCTGAGTCTTAGAGCAATTTTAAAGGGGAGCCAAAGAGTTGCTGAATGCAGCTCTTTAGTTTACATTATGTAAAATTGGGAATCTGCCAGACAAGGAATCCCACACATCCCATGCAGCTCCGAAGGCACACAAGGGTGTGTGTGAATCAGATAAAGGAGGTGGAGTTTTTTTAGCCAAGGCCTTGAACTTGCCCAAACGAGTTAATTACTCAGGCCACGTCCCACTTTCCCAATACAGAAACATTTGTAATTAAAAAAAATGAAATGAAATAAAAAATTAGTGCGTGATTTAGAGTTGGCCTTGGGCTGTTCCATCTTATTCCTGACTCTGGGATCTGGTCACTGCCTCATCAACTCTTATTTCAGCAGGTGAGGCAAGCAGGACAGAGGAGAGTAACCTGCTAATTTGCTTTCACCCTACTTTAATTTAAGCTTTCATCTTAGGTAAATAATATTGGCAAAAATTACCAATATTTTTCAGGAATACAACAGTTTGAGAAATAGTTTCCATGGAATTGATTTTGAGTTGTTTGAGAAATGTAGAGAACATGAATTTTCTGTCTCGTGCAATCTATGGGAGTTTTGAACTGCACAGTGCATATAAAAATCCTTAGGTTTAACCTTTTATTTTTAGCCTCTGTGTAGACTCTTTTCCATCTCATTTCTATATCATGTGCAGCTGGAGCCAGTGATTCTCCCATGTATCAGAGACCATCAGCTTTCCCCAGGGGAATATTGATTTCCAGGAAATAATCTTTGCTTAAATATAATATAAAGAAATACTCTTTGTAAAAAAATAACAGACATTGTTGCAATTTTTTTTTTTTTTTCTTACTGGAAGCTGAGTGTACTTCTCCATTTAGCAATGATATTTAGACAATAAGGGAAAAAAATATGGACCATTTTACTATTTACATCTTAGCTACCATACATGCCTGGAAATTTGATGCTTCTGAGGCAGTTGGAACTGTGAAAAAGAGGAAAAAAGACTGGCAGATGTCTTAATGCATGGTAAAGGCAGGAAGTTGTTTAGGATCTTTGAACCTGGCCAATGTACTGGGATAGAGACACTGGGCAGAAAAAGGAGGTACTTTAAAGATCTCTCAGATCAAGAATGCATTTTCTGGCATCAAATATTTAATATCTAAGTAAACCAAAAATGAGATGTAAGGGATGAAGGTTAAAATAAACCTTTGTGGCTGCTCTCTTAAGCAGTTAACAGATTGTGTTTTCCAAAAGAAAAGGGGCTTAGTTTTTAGTAGACAAGAAAGTTACAGGCTGCAGACTGCTGAACCTTGGTAACATTGGTATTTGTAATGCATATTATTTAATAAACATGTACTTAATACTTAGGTGGTTTGTTTTGGGGTTTTTTTGTTTGGTTTTGTGGGTTTTTGGGTTTTTTTAGGTGTTTTTTTTGTTTGTTTTGTTTTGTTGTTGGTTTTTGTTTGTTTTTTTAACTCTCTATGCAGCTTTTTTCCTGGAAAAGAACTGGAGCTGAACTATGTTGTGGTGGTGATGTGGAGTTGTCTTTTTGCAGATGAGTGCAGATTGGGCCAACACTGCTGCCCCTCTCCATCTCCCTTCTGTATTCAAGACTCATGAGAAAGGCTCATTTAGAAGCTCCAGCTCATACAAGCACCATAAACCAGGCCTCACACCTCATACGATTAAAATAATTATTTTGCTTTAAAATTTTTTTCATAAAATTGCTGAGAAGCCCCTTGCACGATGCTCGACACACAAAATGCAGCTTGGGATGGGATCAGGTAACCAGAAAGATTCTGGTTTATATTCTTAGCACGTGTAGGAAACACTTCTGTTCCCCAATACACTTTATTTACAATAGGCAGTGGAAATTCAGCCCTTGATGGAGCTGGGAACCACCTAAAGAATTAATACACTGACTGCTTGTCCACTCAGTCACCAGACTCCATCCCTGCCAGTCTGTGTCAATATTGATTTATTTATTTTACCACCTAGCTAAAAATCTTACTGGGAATGCTGGGACTCCAGTCCCATCCTGGGAAGGGGAAGGGAAATGTGTCTCCTGTGTTTGGGAGCACTGATTAGCCCCAATGCCAACAGCTGTGTGAAAAGTGTCTTTTTAGGTCTTTTTGGCCAACTGGGATATGTTGGTTTTGGGAAAAAGACATATTTTCCCCTGCTGTATCTCCAGCCCAGAAATCCATCCTTTGCTGTGCCAGCAAAATGCTGTTCATGCTTTGAGGTTCTGCCTCTCTTTCCCTTCTTGCCTACAAAAAAAGGGTCTGAAACAGAAGAGGAGGATTTAATATTATGTAAAATCTCCCATGGAACAGGTGAAATGATTGATGTTGCTGGCAGAGCAGGAGTTGAACTTGGATCCGTGGCATTGTTTTCAGTAGGCTGATAAAACTTGGATTTTGTCTGCAGAAATTATCAGTGTCCAGCCCTTACCAAGCAATTCCAGGGCCACTTTTGGTGACAGAATCCAGGGTTGTGTCAATAAAATCTTCACTTTCAGAGGTTAAAAAATAAAGCACTTGTATTTTGATACAATTTTTCCATAAAAATTAATTTTCATCATCTTTTTAATGGGAAAGTCTGGTTATTTTATTTAAAATCCTAATTCCAGCAATATTTCTTCCCCCTCCCCTTTTTTCTCTCAGACAATGAATTTTTGTGGACCAGTGCAGCTGCTGCAGCAGCCACCCACCAAATTATCTGCTGCTCAGAGAAATGCAAAACTAAATGCCATATTTTTGGATTGTGAAGTGTCACTTCAGTGAAATGTACTCATGGCTGAATAGCTCCCGTTTATTTTCTAGGGATGGTTAAAAATGAGGAAATTGTGACAATTCTTGAATATTTTCAATTGCTTTTCCTTTTGTTGTTCTTGCTGAACTGGGGAGAAAGCATTTATTTTTGGCTATTTCAAGGGGAAAAATATTCCAAATGTTTGGTTTTGGCACTAATTCCCCTCTTTTTCTCCTTCTTCATGTATTTGCCTCTGAAAAAAATGAGAAAGTTCAGCAATGGGGAACGAGGACCCTAGGGGTAAAGTAGGGGGAGAGAGAAGAAGACAACCTGAAATGCAGTTTATTTCTAAGTAAATGATAAAATAGAAGATTTTTGGCTTGATGATGAATATTTTCAGTGAAAAAGCTTTGCTAAATCTTTAAATCTGAAGAGTGGAAATACTCAGTCCAACATAGGTTCTGTGTTTGTTATGTTCAGGCTGTGCTTTTGAGGAGTGGGAAGGATGCTTGCAGTAGGCATGGTACTGCCTTGCCCTCAGCACCTAAAACCAGGGACAATCCCACTCTTTTTTGGGAGAATTGGGGCTGATCCATGAAGGAGCTGAACGCAGAGCTCTTGGGAGTTGGAGAACAAGGACTTTGCCACCAGAAAGGTTAGGTCAGAGGAACCATGAATATGGAACAGAAAAAGCCATAAACTTGGTATTTGTGGGTGGCTTCGCTGAGTGAGAGGGAAGAAGAAAATAAAAAAGCATCAATAATTATTTAATCTGCCCCAAATGACACCAGCAGTGACTATCTAGATAAAAAGGGAAGTGCTGCCTTGTTCCAATCTTTGTTTCAAAGGAGCAATGGGCACCCTGGGACACAACAGACTGAGGGAGCTTTTAAAGAGTAAAAATAGCTTAGGAGAAAAGCCATTGAGATGGATTATGGAGATGAAACCCAGGGTGTCAGTGAAAGAGAAAATTCAGAGTGAGGAGGGGAAACAAGTGGGGTCAGTGCCTTTTTTTTTTTTTTTTTTTTTTCCTGAAATGTGGATGTGGATGACCTTGGGGAAGGTGAAATTTCAAAATAGGTTTGCACAAGGCTGGTGTGGAGCAGCCAAAGCCAAGCAAGCAGACAGACAGTTCAAGAGAGTTACAGTTAATTATAAAGATGAACAAGCTATTTGTGTCTTTTAGCATATGGTACCATGGTTTTTCAAGTACTGAGATGAAAACTTTATTTAGAGGGTAACATGGTTGGTGCTAGAAACTTTGCTGGCTGGCTTGGCCTGATTTACAAGCTGTAGTTTGCCTGTAGTATCTCTCCTTAATTAGTAGATATTTGTTCAGAGCCAGGCAGTGGGCTGTCTGGGCTCACTGCTGGAGAAGTTGCCTTGGTCTGGATGGTCCCTGGATGTGGGCAGAGGTGAATATGTTGAACCAAAGTTGAGGTCAGAGCAGTCAAGACAGCAAGAAGTTGACCACCAGGTGTGGGGATGCCCTGTTCTGGGATATCCTCATCCTCCCAGAACCAGAGATGTCCCTGAGGAAAAGCTGAACTTCAAGGAGTTGTACAAAAAATGCCATTTGGGGGACTGAAGCCAGGGGTTTCATCCCAGAACCAGAGATGTCCCTGAGGAAAAGCTGAACTTCAAGGAGTTTTACAAAAAATGCCATTTGGGGGACTGAAGCCAGGGGGTTGGGGAGATTTTTGGATTCCTTTTTAGGGTTTGGGTTTGGGTATATCCCTTTGACTGTTTGGCAGCTTGGAAATGTTCAGTGATGTGATTGTTCAGATGTGAATGTTCAGAAATGTTCAGTGGTGTGACTGGAAAGATGGGTTTCATCCAGCAGACCCTTTCTGCTGGTTTCTGGGACATGGAGAAGAGCCCAAAAGCTGCTCTGCCTCTTCAGAGTCACCCAACTTCTCAGGGCAGCCAGAAGGGGCTGAGCACTTCATAGGATGTTTTTTCTCCTAATGCTTTCAGAATTTTCAACGGATCTAAACCCAAATACTCTCTGAAGTTCAGACCCAGGGCCAACTCTGTGACTTGTTCTCTTTTTCTTTTGGTAATCAAATGGAGGGAAACCCAGACAGCAAGAAGTTGACCACCAGGTGTGGGGATGCCCTGTTCTGGGATATCCTCATCCTCCCAGAACCAGAGATGTCCCTGAGGAAAAGCTGAACTTCAAGGAGTTGTACAAAAAATGCCATTTGGGGGACTGAAGCCAGGGGGTTGGGGAGGTTTTTGGATTCCTTTTTAGGGTTTGGGTTTGGGTATATCCCTTTGACTGTTTAGCAGCTTGGAAATATTCAGTGATGTGATTGTTCAGATGTGAATGTTCAGAAATGTTCAGTGGTGTGACTGGAAAGATGGGTTTCATCCAGCAGACCCTTTCTGCTGGTTTCTGGGACATGGAGAAGAGCCCAAAAGCTGCTCTGCCTCTTCAGAGTCACCCAACTTCTCAGGGCAGCCAGAAGGGGCTGAGCACTTCATAGGATGTTTTTTTCTCTGAATGCTTTCAGAATTTTCAACGGATCTAAACCCAAATACTCTCTGAAGTTCAGACCCAGGACCAACTCTGAACTCTGTGACTTGTTCTCTTTTTCTTTTGGTAATCAAATGGAGGGAAACACAGACAGCAAGAAGTTGACCACCAGGTGTCGGGATGCCCTGTTCTGGGATATCCTCATCCTCCCAGAACCAGAGATGTCCCTGAGGAAAAGCTGAACTTCAAGGAGTTGTACAAAAAATGCCATTTGGGGGACTGAAGCCAGGGGGCTGGGGAGGTTTTTGGATTCCTTTTTAGGGTTTGGGTTTGGATATATCCCTTTGACTGTTTGGCAGCTTGGAAATGTTCAGGGGCTGAGTGGAGTGGTTGTAAAGATGGGTTTCATCCAACAGACCCTTTCTGCTGGTTGGAGAAGAGCCCAAAAGCTGCTCTGCCTCTTCAGAGTCACCCAACTTCCCAGGGCAGCCAGAAGGGGCTGAGCACTTCATAGGATGTTTTTTCTCCGAATGCTTTCAGAATTTTCAACGGATCTAAACCCAAATACTCTCTGAAGTTCAGACCCAGGACCAACTCTGAACTCTGTGACTTGTTCTCTTTTTCTTTTGGTAATCAGATGGGAGGGAAACCCAGACCTTCATGGTATTTCTAGGTTAGGACCTGAGACAGGCAAGTAATGTGTGAGGTAAAAATTAACTGAACTTTTTTTTTCAGACTTGACATTTGTTTTAGCTCTGGCACATCTTGTCCAAACCAATTTGTCTGTCTCTAATGCAATGGAAATAGCATAAAGCAGTTGTTTTGTGAAATATGTGACGTTTGTAGAAAAGTAGATACAGACTGACTTCCAAAATCAATACAGCAAACCCTTGATATTGCACTCCAAAGTTCATTGCTGTTTTGACACATTTTCAGGGGAAGATGTAGAGTCCATTTATTTCAGATGCTTTTTAAATTTAAACACAGCAGTTTTTGTACTGATGAAAATGTAGAAGTCATAATCTTTATGAATGGCTTTTGGAACCCACTTAGCAGAAATCTCTGGGATTTTTTTTGTATGAACTATTCCAGTTGCTTGTTTGATTTAGCAAGGAGTCTGTAGTTGTTCCTCTTTGGGACAAAGTGAGTTGCTGAACAAACTCCTTGGTGGTATGACATCCACTCAGAAAAGGGCATTTTAATTTTTATAAAGATTTTTATGAAGAAATAGCATTAGAGGGACCATGGCATTGGACACATGGAGCCATCCTCTGATCTGTCATCTTCTACCAATGGGATAACCAGTTGACCAGCTCAATCCTTCATCCTTTAAGGGTCTATCATGCTATCACTAATATTAAAATGTGGTAGTGGCCCTGGGAACCCTCCCTCCATCTCCTGCCCATGGCCCAGGACCTTGTTTCAGCCCATCCTGGGGCTGTGGGTCCCTGGCTCAGCTATTCTGTAGGGCACCAGGGGCTGCTGCTCCCCCCTGTCCCCAGCCAGTTCCTGGCCCCACAGAGCTTCCCTAAAACCCAGAGCAAAACAGAAAGGCAATTTACATGTGTGAGGTATCAAAGGTCTGAGCTCTAAGTGTGGCTAAGATTGCAAATCTAGTTTAAGCTGTTTTTATCAGCTGTTTTTTTTAATTTATCTTCCTTAGCAATTCACACAGACATGAGAAGGAAACCAGATAATGTATCTCAGGCTGCTCTGCAGCATGATCCCTTATCTAAGTCTCTTCATCAGAATGGTTTCAAAGTATTTACACCTAAACTTACAGGTTTTTCCAAAATACATGAAGCCGTTCTTCAAAGGAGGGAAGTTTTGATGCTTTTTTGCTTTAATCTGATAAATCTGAATCATCTCTTAATGTGTGCTCTGCAAGCTGTTCTTAAGACTGGAGAGGGACAGTGATGACAGCAAAGATAAAATGGATAAAGGAAAAAAAAACCCTCCTAGATCTCTGTTTGGCATCCCCTGCTTTACCCAGAGGACTTCTATAGGCTGGATAATGAGAAATTAGAAGCAAACCTAAGTTTTCACCCTTGCCACCCACTCAGCAAAGCAAAGTCTTGGAAGGCTTGAAGTAGTCCTAATGAGTCCTAATGTGTCCTGACACTTCTCTGGCTCAGCTCTGCTCCCCTTCCTCTGCTTGCTGCAAAAAATGAGGGCTGAATTAATGAAAAAAACCACAAAGTATTGTTCCTTTTAGTTTTTTGATGTGTGAAGGAGGCATGATCTGGCCAATTTTACCCAGCACATGTTGCTGAGTTCCTTGCATTGCTATGGGGTGAGAGGTCTTTGGGGCTGCAGGACCAACAGTGAAGCTCTTGCTGACCCAACTAAGAAGAAATCCTAGAATCACAGACTGGTTTGGGTTGCAAGGGGCCTTCAAGATCATCTAGTCCTCCCCTTTTGCCAGGGCAGGGACACCTCTCACCAGCCCAGGTTACCCCAAGCCCCATCCAACCTTCAACACTGCCAGGGATGGGGCAGCCACAGCTTCTGGGGACAACCCAGAAATGTCAGAGCACTGCCAAGGAGGAGCACTTCATGTATCTGGGTAGCAAATCAAGGGTCAGGATTCACATTTCTTTTCCCAGGTGTGTGACTCTATGTGCACTTTGTTTAAAAGAGAAGAAAAGAGTTCTGTAAGGTCACGGGGAAGAGTTTAGAAATGCCAAAGTGAAATTTAGTTAATCTGAGGGAAGTGCTGAGCAGATGTGATTGCATTTATTTTGGAGCAGGTGGTTTCTGCATAGTGCTGGGTTTTGGGTATCTTTTAAGGGAACTTAACAAAAGTTTGCCCTTGGTTCTGCCAGTAAATCCCATAACTCCATCCCTCCATCAATTCATCACTTCCCCAACCACCAAGTGCTCTCTTAGGAAATGAATTTATTAACAGCTAGGGAGTATTTGAAATCTTTTGGGTGAATTGCTGTACAGAGAAGCTCCTTCAACCTTCAGACTTAAATGGACCTGTGTTTTTATACCAGGAAGCTTCCATAGCCTCAGGTTTTGGAGCTGATGCCTCCATTGTAATCTCCAATGTTTTCATGGAGCAATGAGTTATGTCAGCTCAGCCTTAATCCTGGAAGTGTTTTCAACATCCCCTTCTTCTCTTCCTGCAACGTTGGCATTCTGGGGACAAGAAATGGAGTTTGGGACATGGAGTATTTTCTACAAACTAAATTTATGTTCCTGGGTCTTTGCAATGACTGAACACTGCAAATAGAGTGACTGTTCCAGTCAGGATCAGCATTAATTTATTCCTAGCTTTCAAATGTTGTAAGTACATCTCTCCCAACATGCTGGCATCTGTGTTGGTATTTATAAATTTTTGCATGCTTTGACTGCCATGCAAAGTGTTCCAGAAAGTACCCTCTAGGGAGCTGAAGTGAGAGAGATAACTGCAGTTGTAACAAGTCTGCCTTTTAAAAGATTATTTTGCAATTAAAGTTGTGATGTTTTTTGAAATGGTTGCACAGAATGTGACTCACTGGTATCAATAGAAGATAAAGTAGGGAGTTTGCATTTAGAAATAAAAGAGCAGTTTTATTTCTCTGAACTCTCATATATAGTATCAGTTCACATTTTGACTTTTTATTTAGTTAGTTATTTATATTTGCTTGCAAATCATAAAAAGGCACAGGGTAGGGGCATCCTGGCTGATAGTGACTGTTCCCTAGGCTGTCCTCAAACTTGTTTCAGGCAGAATAACCATCAAGTTATTCAACAGAAGCAAATGGAAATTACCCATTCTTATTGTATATGAAATATTCTGCAAATTTCTCTGTGGATGTTGTTGTTCTTTTCAACACAGCCCTGCTGCCACTGGATGTTCTCATCTTGTACTGAACCCAATGAGCACAAGCAGTGCTCAGTACCTGGCAGCCTGCAATCCTACCTTGTTTTCCTCTCTGATTCCTGGCCTTTGGACCCTCAAATCCCAGGGGTACGTGTCTGAGTGCAGCTGCTGCTCCAGGAGGGGCAGGACCTGGTTTGTAAATGCTTCATCCTTCCTTGGGAAGCCATGAGAAAAGGTTGGCATCTTGTTCCCCATCCATCACTGCAAGCAGGTAGCTGCTAACAGGTCAGGAGCCTGTGAGGGGCTTGGGAGAATGAGGTTTTTGCTTCTCCCTCTGTTACTTGATCATCCTGAGCTGCAGATATCCTCCCTCTCCTCTGCTGTAAGCTCCTGGAAGCTGGCTGACATTCCAGTGCTCTGAGCTCTAAAGGTATTTAAACCCAAATGTTTGAGGGTGAAATAGGATCTCTGTTTTGCTTCCTAATACTTTCCTAACCAAAGGGATGGAGGCTTGTGATGGGCTATGAGTTGCCCTGTTGAAAAAAGTAAAAAGGGAGCAGAGGGAAGTTTTGTCCTTGCCAAGGTTATCAGGAAGAGGAATAATACAGGAAGAGGTGAAGTCCTCTGCTCTGTATCCATCATAAAGACAAGACCAGCAAGCCCATCACTACTTGCAACCCTCTTCTCACCATTGCTGAGAACCTGACCTCTCCTTCCCTCCATCAAAACCAAATTTACCACAGCAAACTTAGGTCTGTCCAGCAGGTTGTTAACCAACAGAATATAAAATGACTGTGAAATCTTGTCCCTGTTGAAATCACTGGGAAACTGGCTGTTGTTTTCTGAAGAACTTGGCTTTTTTTTTTTGTTTATTTCTTTGGTTGGTTTTGGGGTTTTTTGCATGTTTTTACAAGGCTTTGAAGTTGCTTCTCTAAAATGATCTGTGTACTTCTGTGTAAATGGAATATCCATAGCTCAGATATTTCCATTCCTGTATTGCCACAGTGGTGCCAGCTATGAGCACTTAGAGGTAGCACTGGTGCAACGAGGGTTCAGTATGTTCTCTCTGCTGGTTAAACTAAGATTTAAAAAAAAATAAATACAGTACTCAAGCAGATACAGTAATGCATGAAACAGTTGAATATTTAAGCCTGAACACCTAATCTGATTAGGGAAAAAAAAGTGTAAAAAGATCAAGAGGCACCTCATAGCACCAGTTGTCACTGATCCATGTGTCACATCCCCGTTCATCAAGAGCCGATGAACTGGTCACACTTTTTCACTTCTGTCCACCAACCTTTTCTCCTGTCCTCTTTATTTTCAAAAAAATGTTAGGAATACAAGCTTTAGGGCTGGCAGGGGAAATCTATTATCCTTTCTGTGAAGTTCCTTTCTGCTAGGAGTTAGCAAGTTGCATGCATGATGAATGTAACCCAGTTGTGCCGGCGTATCTGTCACCACTCCTCTCAGATTGCAGCCTCATATGAGCTTAAAATAGCACTGAGAAGACATTAGTGCATAACATATACCTCTATACCATATGCTAGGGATAAAGGAATCTAATTGGGGGTCTTTTTTTTTTTTTTTTTTTTCATGTATTATAATATTTTATCTTCAGTTCCTGCAAAATATTTTTTGCTTTCAAGAGAAAGTACTGAATTATGTTTGACTCTGCTTAGGCAAAGAGTAATTCCTGCCTTAAGCTTGATTTCACTCAAGGAAAAAGCCTGTATCTTAAGCTAATTTTTTGTTTTGGTTTCTGGTTTTGTTTTCTTGTTTTGCTTTTGGTTTATATTTAATCACAGTATCAACTCTTCTGGAATGAGTTTGTCCTTTGTTGAAATCTGATCTCTGCTATGGGTTCGAATAATACCAGAGTTACAGAGAATGTGTATCCCATTCCTCTCCTACCTGCTGAGCTCCCAGCACCCTGTAAGCCACTTTCCACGTGTTACTAACACTGTCAAAACCCACAGACATAAATGTTGGGGGAAAATTAACCTGCAATTTTTTTAATTAACTTGCAAATGCTTTTGAGGGTGCAGCCCTGGGTAAGAACCATCAGTGCCCTGTGCCAGGACAAGGCAACTTCTGCCCTTGCATAGCAGTGGGTTGAATTTGGCTGTGATTTTGTCCACTAAGAAATGTTTGCTCAGTCATCCAGGCAGGAAATAAACCCCTTCTGAAGCAAATTATGTGTCAAATTACTCCTAGGCGACAGCACAACTCGAGTATCAGATTATGCTTTTCAGTTAATCCAGAAGACCAAAATCTGTCACAGAATGTTTGCTCAATTTTTTTCTCAGTTGTAACTGTTATTTGAAGAAATGATCAAATATGAACAGGAAAATCATGAGCAGCATCTGCTTAGAAAATAAGCAGGGAGGATCTTTGCCTCAGTGTAATCAAATAAGCCTAGAGTAGGCATGATTAAAATAGCAAAGAAAAATTCTTCACAAAATTGAATAACAAATGAAATCCATAATTTTGGGTTTTCTCCTTGTTTATGCATGTGATAGGTACGAATTACCCCCATGAGGTTTTTAGGATTTGTGGCCAGATTTACATTCCCAGCTGGTCCTCTGGAAGGAGAGGGGGGGCTGGCTCAGTTTGATGTACCTGATGTGATGGGGTGTCCTAGGAGGCTGTGGGTTATCAGCTGGATAAAAACTTGCTCTGCACTCACCACATTTCCCTCCTTGCTCTCAGGGAGATGCTGCCTTAAAAAGTGCCCTCTGCTTGCAGGGGGGAGAATAGTTGGGGTCTTGCTGGGGTCTTCTCAAACTTTACACTCACTGACCTGAAGATTTAAAAGCACTTTAAGAATTTAAACCATAAATAGCCAAGAGCAGGGCACCTATGGCTGTTTCTTAAACTGATTTAGTTCTTCAACACGAGTGTGCCCTTGGCTGTAGTTGCTGAAGGCACTTTATAGACATTTTTTTAGCACTGTATCAAAAGGCACAGACTTGAGCATTTGGGTACAAAGCTGGGCATCCCTGCCTGCAAACCTGTGCATGCTGCCTATTAGATGAAAAAAATACAGTGTGGTGATTTGGGGCTGCTTCTCAAAATGCTTGTACTTTTTTTTTTCTTTTGTTCCCTTCCCTTTTTTGCCTCTGTGCTTGCTAAAGTGGTATCTCCAAGTATCCCTGGTCTTGCGACACAGATCTCTTCTTCAGTCCTCTTGTCCCAGTGCCTTTATTTGTTTAAAAACACCAGTTTTAAACAGTTTTAAACACCGGCCAAGCTGCCTGAGCAGAAGCTGCTTTGCATCCTAGATTTTAATATTTCTCAGCTGTAAAGTTATTGATCAAACAGCCTTGGGAGCAGTAGTCGTGGCTGAGCCACAGCATCTTGTAGAGGAAAATTAGTATTATTAGCACCTCTGGGGATCTCTCTACTTATGTGCAGCAGTTTTGGAGTCTTCCTTCAAACCCATCTGCTCCCAGCTAGCTGGCAAGTGAAAAAGCCAAGCATCTGCATGCCACTTGTTTGTGTACACATCAAAGTATTTCAACGGGCAGTCTCTGGTGTATCCAAATTTATTTTGTTCTGCTTTTTGCTTCCTGACAAGTTTCAAGGCCAAGCTCTTTGCAGGGGAAGCTGGTCCAAAATATAATTAGGAACATTTTACATTTTTTAGGGTCATTCTCATTAGCTGGTGGGTTGTTTCGGAGAGTTTGCTCTCTTTCTTTATTCCATTCACCACTCAGTGCCACCCCCTTTGACAGACTATTTTTCAGAAACTGTTGAAGTTTGGGTGAAGGCAGTAGGAGGTTTTGGTGTAACAAGCTCATCTCCAGCAGGAAATTTATTGAGTTGCCAATTTATGACCATCTAATTGACTTAGAAAGAATCTGAATGTGTTTCTAAATATCTGCCTGAAATCAATGGTGACTGTCTTTATTTTCGGCCTCGGGCAGATTGAAATTGAGACAATAAATGAGAGTGTCTCATTGCAAAAGAATGAGAGTTGGCAGCTTCACACAAGCTTTGCTTTTGGGGGAGGAGGACCAAGCAAGGGCTGAAGTTTGTTCTTCAGCGAGGGCTGGTGAGATTAAAGAGGCGTCAAAGCAGCCTCCCTTTGAGTTTTTTGCCAGAAAATGTCAATTCTCCTCTGCCCAGGGTCCATCAGCACGCTCTAGGAAATGAAGTACTGTTGAGAGAGCCCTAGGAAAGAGGAAAAAACCCTCACTTTTTAATCCCTTTCACAAGAAAGCCCATGGAGAATTCAGATGTCTGTAAAAGGTTTTGAGATTCTCCGTTTTCAGGCGTAATTAACTGCAAACACCTTTAATTATTGCTGTTTAAGATCAGTATGGTTTTACTGGAGTTTTACACCCAGGGTAAAGCTGTGATGTGTCTAAGGCAGTTTAACAAACCTCAGCAGAGAGGGGGCTGCTAATAGCCCAGGAAACACTGGAGTTTTTCCTTTTATTGCTCCGTCGTCTCCGGTAACGTTGATCCCAGCCCTCTCCAGGAGCCTTTAATGCAATTATGCCCAACAATATTTAAAGCTGTGAACAGATGCAAGCCCCCAAACTCTGGGGCACGTTCCCCCATCTACATGATCCTCTCCGGTCACCTTTTGAAGTCCTCGTGGTCCTGGAGGTGGAATTTGTTTGGTATGAACTGGAAATCTAAATAGCTCAGCAAACACAATGACAGATGGCAAAATCCCAGTTGGAACGTGTGACCAGCAAACTGGCTGAGATTTGTTTTCACTCCAGGGTAGACAGCAGACATACTGTGTCTGCAGAACAGCTGTGACAAATATTTCATTCGAGAACTTTCCCCGAGCAGGGAGGATTTCCAGGGAGAAAAAAAGGGGTGGGAGATGCTACCTGGGTGATTTCTCAAGTGGGAAAGGAGAGTTTTGCCTTCGGAGGCAGGGGAAAAGCAAAGCTCAAGAAGTTGAAAATGAGCTGGAAGTTTGTGTAATATTTATGCTCTCCAACAGTTTGTGAGGAGGGATGGAGAACACAAGTGGAGTTTCATCAAGTAAAGATGTTGGCTTTTTAACGACACTGAGGTTTTTTTTTATTTTCTTCATCTTGAACACTGAGTTTTCTTAAAGGATTGTTGGGTTTTTGTTTTAAAAGTATTTTTAATAAGGCACTGGAAAAATGATGTGCTGTCATGTGAGTCCAAGTTAGCAATGTTTGCAAACCTTTGAAGTGATTTCTTTATTATTATTACATTTTTCTGCTCTGGAAATGAAACATAAATATCTAGGAATACAGTAACTGGAATATTGTCAGAATTAAGGAAATGATCCAACTGCTTTTTCAAAGCACCAAACATTATTATTAACTGAAGTAATGTATAAGCTTTTGTAAGCAATGCTTGCTGGATATTGTGCTTTTAATTTTCCTTTTTTTTTTTTTCACTGGCATGTTATATTCAAAGTAAGTACTCTGCTCACATCCTGGGCCTTTTAAAGCTGATGGCAAATTTTGTTTGAAAGTCAAGTTTTAATCACAAGACCCTGTGTTCAGCATTTTATCCTACAGCCCCTGCATCTGCTTCATTTTTCCTACATCTTTGTGTACTGCCCAATTCCCCGAGTACATTATCTTGGCTCCCAGTCCCTACTTTCCCCACCCAAGGCCTTAAAGAACAGTATATTGAGTTTCAGAGCACCATGACAAAAGTCCCAAATGTGCCATTTCATATTAGTGATTAAAAAAAAAAAAAAAAAGGGTGGTAGCAGCCTGTGAGGAAACTTTTGATTTAAAAAAAAAAAAAAAAAAAAAAAAAAAGCCAAGGAGTTTTAAAGTACTCAGATTTAATTGGAAACTACATTCCTAAGAGAGGACACTGAATGGAGATCTAGAAAACTTAAATCTTTGGGATGGAATGTGGCTTGCCTACAAAACTTGTTAGCACTAGCAGGAGAGTCTGAAATATCTTTGTGTGTGTGCATATGTATGTTGATTGATTTGATAGATGGATGGGTGTATAGGAGCTTATTTAATCCCTGCTCTCTTCTACATTAATGTCTGAGGTCTCTTTCCCAACGCAGAGAAAACTAGTTCATCAACTCAAAGGCTGTATATTTGGATTTTTAATCATTAGTAATCACAAAGTATGATCTAAATGCTTTGTTTTCATCTTCTGATACATGGAAGAAAAAGGCAAGGGTTATGTGGGAATCCTGAGTAAAAAAAAAAAGCTCTGAGCTTATTGAAGTGAGGAGTTATCTCAAGTGTACAGCAGAATTTTGAATAAGTAAATTTAATCTCATGGAGTATGAAAAACTAGTAGATGGTGCAAGGCTATCTTCATTTTAACCAGATTGTTGATTACAATCTCTGTTATTTAAGATACATAAAAACGTGTTAGCATCTTTCTAATTATAGATAAATTGTATCATTACTTCCTTTCCAGGATTTTTTGTATGCTAGTCTCATTTTATATTAGGAAAGCTTTTTTTTGCACCATTGTAAGAATAGCCTCCAGAAGATGATTTATTTCTTTTTTAGGAAAAAAAAAAAAAAAAAAGCACACAAGTCGTATTCTTGAAAGATTTATTCTGCTAATTGTTTCCCTGTATAATTTCTCCAGGAGACATGGCCAGGGCAGACCTGATGGTGGGAAAGAGTCCTGGTTTACAAAGGATGTTCTCTTCTTACACATTCAGAAACCCAGGGATGGGCTTTTCAGAGTGAGCACTGAACTGGGAGCTCCCATTTAACTTCCCACCCACAGCATCTGTCAGGTTGTTTTTGGAGTCAGTGTCTCCTAGGAATCCCCCATCCTATGCATATGGACTGCAGACTTTGTTCCTTGAAGTAGACCCTAAATTTCCTTGTGCTGAAAGGAATGTTGGTTGCTTATGCCAAGGAAGTCACTTGAGGCTGTATCAATGACCTACTTGTTCATTTAGTTTGTTAAGGACTTTAATTCTTAATGAACCTGGTGAAGTTTATGTTTGCTGAACTTTTCATAACATCCTTCAAGAAATGGGTCCTGTAACACAAGTAATTTGCTGTCCCTCCTGCTGAGAGCCAGCCTAAGGAGGGACTTTCCAGTGACAGAGAAATATTGTTCTTCTCTTAGGGCAGAAGCTGTTAAAAATAACCTTTATCTCCCACATCCAGCATCTGAGCATCATTATGGGTGCATGACATGAACAATGGAGAAATGAATGGAAAATGTCTTGGATAGGGGCATGGAGTGATGGGACAAGGGGTGGTGCTTTTAAGCTGGAAGAGGGGAGATTTAGAGGAGATCTTAGGAAGAAATTCTTTGGTATGAGGTTGGTGAGCCCAGGTTCCCAGAGAAGCTGTGGCTGCCCCATCCCTGGCAGTGTTGAAGGTTGGATGGGGCTTGGAGCACCCTGGGCTGAGGGAGGGGTCCCTGCCCATGGCAGGGGTGACACTGGATGAGCTTTGAGGTTCCTTCCCATCCAAACCAGCCTCATTCTATGATTCTGTGTCTAAGATGAAGGATCTTAAAAGTGGTGAGATCAAAACGTGGTGTTTTGGCTTCCTTATCTCATTATTTGCCCAGAAACACTAAAACACAAGAGTACCACCCCAGGGAGGTTAGAGTTATAACAGCAGGAGCTGAGTAAGAGACAAGGAGGGCCATTCTTACCAAGGGCCTGGAAACAAGATGTTCTTCTGTCCCAACTTCACCTTTGTTCTATTAGGAGCAAATACAGAAGCCCAACAGCTTCAAGTTGGAGCAAAGTTTGGAAGAGGCTCCCTGCCTCATGGAAAGAATTTTAAAGATTCTGAGAACAATTGGGTCTGAAGATGTTACAAGCTCTGCTGGGAGAAAGCTGAGTGGTCAAGCCAGCTTGCTTAGTAAACTAAACAGTAGATTAGTGTAAATTGATTTTGTGTTGAGAAATACTTTAAAAAAAAAAAAACCAACAAAAAAGGAAAAAAGATTCCAACCCACCCAAAAAAAAAAAAAAAAAAAAAAAAAAAAAAAAAGAAGATGCATGCCTAGAGAAATAAAATACATCTGTGCCTTGTTATTGTGTGATTTTTCACAGATAGTGAGACAAAGCCATGAAGCTGTGTTAGGAACAGCTGTACTGAATGTTTTATAAGCCTTGAAGGACTTCTCAGTTGTGCCTGATGGACCTGCATCTGCACCTGCATCTGTACCTGGTGATTTCTGGAGAATGGTGTCAGGGATTTCTAACAGCAGTTTTGAGCTCTCATCTTGTTGCCCAACATCCTTGTGAAGGCACCTGCACAGCATGCAGAAGAATAATAGTGATGTGTGAGCATGGCTTGGGGATGACCTAAATTTAGCTTTTTGAAGCACTGTTTGAAGCAGGCAAAATGCTTTCTTTCATGGGGGAAAACGTCATGTTGGAGGAAAGCATCAGAACACACTCCAGCCAGCTGGGTTGTTTGAAGCAGAAAACCCCAAACCCACAAAACTTCATCAAGTGGTGATGGGAAAGCTGGCAGCATCTGGACATCAGTCTAAGAGCTGGGGAGCTGAAAGAGGCAAATAAATCTCATCTTGCCTTGACACCTGGGTCCCTTTAGAGATCTCAGCCCTTAGAGAGCCTCACGAAGGAGCAACCCAGTAGTTCAGTGATTTCCATGGCTCTGGACTTGGAACAGGATGAGGAAATTATCTGGGGAAGAGGAGGAGCAGCTCATCCTCCTGTTGCAGTGCCTGGTCCCTATGTAGATAGCAGCTCCTAATGAGCACTAATGCTCAGCTCAGACCCTGGCTTTATGTTCAGAGGATAAACAAAGTCAGCCCTGGCTGCTCAGGCATGCAAAGCAATTAATTAGTTACTTAACTATTGCAGAGCTTCCATCAGACTTAAATAACAAAGTCAAAAGCAGAGAGCTTGGTGAAAACCTGGCAAGAAAATTCAAGATGTAAATTCATGAAGCTCCAGACCTGGGTGTAATGGATGCAGTAGAGAGTGTGTGTGTAATACACATTTTTTTCCCCTTGGTATTGTAATTGTTTTGCAGATTTCTTGTGGATATCTGTAGCTGTGCTGGTAGATGGATATCCTGATGTTGTCACTCCTTTGGTATCTGAGCTCTCCTGGTGACTCCCAAATTGTTCTAGATAATTGTTGCATTTATTTTCTTCTCATCCTGTGTCCAACCACCTGCTTTTTTGACTTGCTGGAGGAGCTTGTAAAATACTCCACACTTCATAGAGTTTTGAACTGAAGCCCGTGAACATGGCAGAACAAATTTGGAGCTAATTTTACTGTGGCACTGGTTGCCAGAAAGGACCATTAATTACAGAAATCTTTACACTGTTATCTACAGTAATACTGATTAAAGGTTTTTCCTCCTAGATCTTTCAGATACAAACTGTGTGGGAACTTGCATGATAAAGTAGAGCTAAGAATAAGACTGGAGGTTTTTCTAAGGGCAGTAAAAGTGTGCTTTTCACCTTTTTAAAAATGCTCCAATCTAAGATCCACATCTGAACTTGGCAACTTTAATGACTGCAGTGAAGCCAGGGCCACAGCATTGCACATTCTGGTATTTATCCCCCACAAAAGTCACCTCCTCATTCCCTGCTGCCTCAAAGTGGTGTTTTCCAGGTGATACAAAATTTGGAATGTTCCAACACTAATAACCAAAGGCTGGGTTATAAATCAGTAGGTAACAGGACATGTGCATACTTTATTTTTATCCTAATAGTAAGGCTTTTTTTTTTTATGATTTATCTACTAGGTACTTGATTATTTCTTCCAGCATGAAAACTGGGATGGTTTCAAATGAGGATTTGATTCTCCTGTTCTAAACCAGTTGTAATTATCAGGTTCAGCACAGGATTATGTAAATAACACTGTAGGAATGAACCTTAGAGAACCAGGTTTGAAATATTTGCTATGTGCTTTCAAAGCTGCCTGTTAGCCATAGGTACAAACTATTAGTAGATTTTTTTTTTTTTTTTCTTGCAATTCTAGTGGCAGAAATGAGACTTTCCTCACTCTCTGTTCTCTGGAGTGAGCTTCTGTTGAGCAATGTTTTATTTCATTCTTCTCCTTGGTGTTTCTCTCTGTTTGGTAGGGGTTGGTATCTAGCAGCATGGAACAGGGTGGAGATTTTATTCTATTTCAGACAGAATTTCTATTGACATCTACTGAAATTTGTTTTAAATATTTCACTTTCACCATTGTTCTTCCTCCTTTTCTAAAATTTAAATCCAGTCATTGTTACAAAGCAGTTTTCTCATGGGATCTCAAAAGGGTTTGTTTTTTTTTTTAAATTTAGGATAAATAACTATTAAGATAAATAATCACCATTGAGAAGAATAAGAAAATTCAGATTTTGTGACACTTGCAAGCATGGTTTAGTAATGGCCTTGGTAGTGCTGGCTCAATGGTTGGAGTTGCTGTTTTTGTAGGTTTTTTCCAACCTAAATGATTCTGTGGTTCTAAATACAAACACGAGAGAGGTTTTAAAGGCTGCATATGTGTTTCTTTCAAGAAGTTGAGAATTTAGGGCTGAACAACCACTGAATTATTTTTTTTCTGTTTGATATCCTTAGGCTGCACTTGCTTCCAGTAAACAAATCCAGGTTTTCTTTTTGTTTCAGTGCTTAAGCTTTGTAAATCCAGTCTATTAATGTATATTATGTCTATTAATATGCCTGTGAGATGCTTAATGCTATCTAATATTGGAAAGAGATTATTAAGGGAGATAAAGTGGGTGGGTGAATGCCCACATATTTCACAGATATTTTGATACTAAGCACTAGGGAAGGCAGTGGATGTTGAGTACAGCTCTCATGTGGCTCCTGCACTAAGAGGAATGGGTGGCATCAGGTTTGCTGAATTGAATTGATGCAGAACACTAAAAATATCTCCTCTGTGTTCAGCTCAATGGTTATCTTCCCTATCTGGCATCTCTACCAGACTTAGCCCATGTATTAAGATCAACAACGAGGGCAGAGAAAGGTTTGGTTTATATTTAGAGTTATTTATGTTTAATTCATTGTTGTGAGGGGCTCTGCTCACAACTGAAGCTTATGGACCACATTTCACAGAACTGCCCATCACTGCATCACCCTCACTGACATTTTCTTTTACATCTCCACCTCCTGCTATGTTCAGGGTAACATTCCATGGTGGCTTTTTTACCTTACCCAGGACTTCCTTAACTAGCCCAGGGCAGTGTTGGGTAATGCTACCTGTGCTGAGCTGCAATCCACGTTCAGTCAGAGCCCACTCAATTTAATTGAAGCCACATTTTGGGGCAGAACTTCCTTTTTTTTTTTTCCCTGTAGCACAGACATAGTTCTTGTGGTAGCAAAGCACATCCTGACCACCTTTGGGAGCAGGCACAGCACTAGATTTTTTTTTCCTGAAGGAGCACAAACTCGTTGCCCTGCTTTTGCAGGATGCTTCTCACTTTCACAAAGTTCAGCCAAACTCCTCCTCATCTTCTGACAGCTCTGGTGGCTCCAAATCAAATCACTCCTTATCTCCTTCCGTTCGTCTAATTCTACTTTCCTCCTTCTCCTGACACACTCGTTTTGGCAGAGGAGCAAACTCTGCCAGTTTGCCATCTGGTGCTCCCTTCTTGTAAGACATCACTTCACTGAAGAGACTTTTCTGTCTCTCTTCAGAAACTTCTTTTCTTTTTATCCATCTCCTGCACTATCTGTCCACTCATCTCTAATTACCCTTTCCTGCCCTCCTTGCCTCTCTTGAGGATGCAAAATCACAGTATTTTAAAGAAGTGCTGAGCATCCTGTATTTATTTGGTTGTGCTCTGCTTTGGTGAAAAAAATCTGTGACAGGATTTCTAAAAACAAAAATCATTTACATTCCCTAAAAAAATGTATATTCCTGCCTGTCCTTGTAATATGCAAAGATCCCTGCAGAATAACAGTCGTAACTGAATGAATTCTCCAACTGCAGCTTCATCCTGTAGAAAATGGTTTTATGTACAGTGATAAAATGCAAATAGCCACACATTTATAATTTCTTATTTTGCTTTTCAAAAAAAATTGTCCTAATCAACAAGATCATCCTAATTTTATGTCTGTTAACTCAGCAGCCACGGGATAAAGCTTCTCCAGTAAATATTTCTTACCAAGTTACTTTTGGAATGTATTTTCAGTCTGAATTTTTCTTACTCTTTAACAAGCACTTAAGAGAAGCACATAGCATTAACTTCTGCTCTGCTACACTTATGCAACGAATTAAAAAGTATAATACAGAACAGAAACATCCCTATTATATAGAATTTGCTGGCCCATTACGTATAATTTGCTTAAGTCTTTGGAGACTGAGTTACAGGTCTCACAGCCATGACTCCAATAACTACACAGCTTAGAAAATACATTTTTCTGTTAGTTTTTATTCTCTAGCTGATATGCTTTAACAAGTTCTACAAAATGGCTTGTCTAAACTATTTTTAAAAAGAAGCTTACGTTCTAGTTAAACAGGATAGTGAAAACCCAGGAAATCTGGAGATGTATTTTCCCCCTTTAATTGCTGATTTCTTTCTTTCTGCTCTCTCTGGCTCTGTGCAGCTCCCCTGTCCTGGAGTCTTTGGTGGTCAATCTAAAGGAGAGGTGATGATCACATCCCTAGCCCCACGAATTCACAGGATTTCTAGTGTGAAGGAAGAAAGGAAATAGTCAAGCCAAATTCTCCTTGTGTTCTAAGTCTCGAAGATCAAACAAATGCTGCTGAACATAAGGTTTTAAGGCCAAATCCAAAAAAAGGATTTAGCAGGGAGGCAGACTTCAGTGCCTAAATCCAAAACTGCACTACCAAAATATCAGCAGCTCAACTCTGGGAATAATGAAAATGTCCTGGCTGTCCCCCCCCCCCCTTTAAAACTCAGAAATTTCTCTGCTCTTCAGCTTCCCTGGGTGCCCAGCTGCCTCAGCCTGGGAGATGTCTGGCTCTTACTGGAAGCCAGAAAAGAAGAGGGATGGCTCTTAGATCCTCAGAGCATCCTCCCACGTGCTGGCAGGCCTTGGGACCAGCAGAATTCCATTGCCACAACTCTGTATTTTATTTTTTTTTCCATGTTCCTCTTGATGGAAGAGATGGTTGCATTCTCTGTGGCCTGTACCCAGGTTTTAAGAGAAATTTGGCCAAAAAGCAGGTAACCCAGGTTGTTCTTTTGCAGTAGGCTGTAGACCAGGCTGCTTTCAGACTCTAAAGATTTTCTTGGAGTTTTACCCTGGTGTAGGAATTAATGCAAGATCTATTGCACCAGAGATTTTATATTTAAAAAAAAAAAAAAAAAAAAGAATGCAACTGTGTCCTAATCTGTACCATCTGTGGTCCAAACAGGCAAGTCCTGCAGACCAGGCTTTGAACTTTAAAAACTTCTTGGTATTAAATGTCTCATGTGAAATGCATTAAGTCTTGGCAACAAGGTCAGACTCCAGGTCTTGCTCTTGAAGGAGTTTTCTTTGCATCTGAAGGGCTGCATTTGTAACCCATGATTCAGGTATTCAGTACTCTAAAAAGCCATTTTCTTTTTTGACATATTGTTATCTTTAGGAAGTGGTGTACCCATGAACCAAGGTGCTGTACTGGGGAGGTACTCAGCCTTGGCTCTGTGATGAAATTTTCTGTTCTTTTTCTCAAAAGCTATTTGAACCACATTTTAGCAATAACCCTACTTTAGAAATTTTATTTCTTAATTATGAGAACACAGCCCAGTAAACTGTGATAAATTGGTACAAACCTGATGTGTCATGCAAGTTCAGGCCCAAGAAAAGTTTTATTTTGTTTACATCCCACTAGGAGTGACCTTCATAAAGAATTCCACAGCAAATATTAGCCTAAAATTAAAGTTTTAAGTAATGAGTTTATATTACAGAATAAAAGCCTTAATGAGCTCAAACTAACTTCAGTCCAAAATTGCATCTATTTTTTTTTTAAACTTTTAAAACTCTCCCATCAAGTACAATCCAATACAAACCACTGGGGCCACTTTGCTGTGCTTGGTACCTGACCCTGTCTTCAGAAGTTGCTTTTCTTATCTAAGTGTGCATGGGGTTTGCAATCCTTTCCCAGCAGATCCAGCTGCAGGATGTTAAAAAAGAATCAGAGGGAAAATGCTGGGAATGCTTAATCCAAGAAGGGAGAAACCAGACCAAACCAAACTCGATCAAAACGGAACGAGATGTTTTGTATTGTTCTCTGAAAGGGTTTTGCACCCAGTGACTGATTTGCATTTTGTCAGGCAGGAGGGATTTTCATGAGCCTGGAACATTTCTGTCCACCAGAGACAGGGGTTTATAACTCCAAGGCTGGATTCCTTCAAGGCTTTGGGACCCTCATCCTGGGGTAAACGAGAGAACGTCCATTGACTTCAGCTGGAAGAGGATCAAGCCCCTTAAACATGCACTGAAATGGCTTTCTGAAGCCTCTGAACTTGAGCCCAGGATTTATCAAGCCTGTGTCATATTATATGTTGAAATCAGGCAGCAATTGTGTTTTCACATGGCTTTGGCAAGAAACCAGGAGAAGCTTGGGGACTTCAACTGACTTTCTCATGGAGTGAAACTGGAGGAAATATTTTTACAACACCCAGCAGGGAGAAACTTGGTAGTTTGCTCCCCCATTGTGTGCCAGCAGTGGGTTCTTTGCCATGGTGTTCAGCTCTACAGAGGCTTTTCTCTCCATTTATTTGTAGTTAATATGTTAATCAGTATTTATGGGTGGAAAGACCCTTCAGTTCTTCAACAGCAGCATTCTAATAAATCTGTCACACTGAGCCACTGCTCCCCCATCAGCTTCTGTGATGGTGCAATATCCTGGTACAAGTGTTAGGAGGTTTTATTGGTAGGCTTTGCTTTCTTTACATTAGTGCAATGGATTGGTGAGTTTTGTTAAACTTAAATACAAATTTCCTGAGACTGATGTGAGATACATTTATTCTGGGGATTCAAAATTCTGACAAAGGAGTGAGAAAACTGGTATTTCCCCCCTAATATATGTGTGATTTTCAATGTGCCTTTAAAATGGTGAGACTTAGGAGATGGACCTAAAGGACTGTAATAATATATGATCCATACCTGCAATGTAATCTCTGTGTTCACATGACTGCCATAGCTATATGCAAGTCACCTGCTGAGATCACTATAACCAAGGTCATATAAGTATTTCTTTTAATTTCAAAATGCACATTTTGGCTCTGCCTCTATATGCTTTGTCCAAACACTGAGACATTTATCTAACATCTGCAAGCCAATATCTTCCAGTGGAGCTTATCATTAACCCCCTTTCTTCTTTGCTGGGGTGTTATCTTCTGGGTGATGGATAAAATTCAAAATCTATGCAGAATATCCATTGGAATCAGAGGCAGTTTGATCTGTCAGCAGCCAGCTCTGCAGAGGCATTTGGAAGCCTTGAGGGTGCTGGCTGTGCAGAGTCTGAGAGGGGCCTGCACCAGCTTTGGGGACAAACGATGACATTCCTCAAGTTTTTTTTTTTGAGCTTGCATTGTTTGGTGTCGTTGCCTCCGAGTTTTGCAACAGCAAAAAAGCAGCAGAGGAAGGGAAAGTGTGGGAACCCGAGCAGCACCCGCCTCTCTTTGAATACTTCCAAAAGGGCCTGCGGGCAAATCCTATTAATTAAAAGAAATAGGAAACTCTGCTGGTCTCTACTTCCATGGGAGTTTCAGTGTGTGGGGGGTAGGTGGTTGAGTGCAGCCTGTGTGGATGTTGGGATGGTGGATGAGCTGCTCGGAGCCTGGCACCAGGAGGATGCCTTCCACTTCCCCTTGCAAGGCTGCTCGTGGCCTTGGATGGGGCTTTGGGTTGTGTCCTGCTGTCCTGCTTCTCCATCTGGGTCCCAGGGAGTGTCAGACTGTGTCCCCCATGGTTTCTGTGTCCCACTCATGCCTCTGCCCCCCGTGGATGCTGTGTCCTACACAGATGCTCTGCCTCACCACGTGCTCTGCAGCCCTCCCGGAGTCATCTTGCCCTCTGAGATGGAGGTTTTTACCCCTGACTCTGGTTTCTCAAAGCTCCCCAAGTATAGGGAACCCTCTGCTGTGTCTGTTTTTCTACCAGCAATAGATCACAGGTGGGTTTTAGTCAGGAGAGGAGGATCTCTTGCAGACCTGAGCTGCGGTGGCTGTGGGCTGCAGGAATGTGTGTGGGCTGCCCCAAGATCAGAGCAGTCCCTGAGGTGACCCTGGGAACTGTCAGCTTGTTTTTCCTCTTTTGGGAGCTCACCTGAGTCTCACGTTATAATAAGACCCTGGGGTGGGAGGCATTCTGCCCTCTCCACACCCCTCCTGCAGCTCCTCCAGGGAGCAGAAGCTCCAGAGAAGGTATTTTTATAGACTACATTGTCAACGTGCTCCTCAAATTTGGCTATCCCTTTCCTGCCATATGTCCCTGGCATCTTCCTTCAGCTGAAGCAAGCCCCCCTGACAGCCAGCACAGAAGCTGTCAGTCACCTCCACATCTCTCCAGTCACTTGACAGGCCCTGGGGACCACCTGCTCATAGCCATGACTTCTTTTTCCCTCATCCCCATCACTTGGTACATCTGCCTTTTCCACCTCAAAGCTGTCCCTGATCAAACACCTGCTATTTTCTGGACCCCTCACTGCAGCCACATTTCCATACGCCTCCCTCCATCACCTTCAGCTAGAAAGAAGATTAAAATCCAAGCAGCATTCCATAAAGTCCTCGTGTGGACATCAGGCCCCCTGCTCAAGTGATGTGCAGTTCATAGAATCATAGAGTCATAGAATGGGCTGGGTTGGAAGGGAGCTCAGAGCTCATCAAGTCCAAGCCTTGATCCACTCCCCCCGTGGTTCCCAGCCCATGGCACTGAGTGCCACATCCAGGCTCTTTTGAAATATCTCCAGGGATGGAGAATCCACCCCTTCCCTGGGCAGCCCATTCCAATGTCTGATCACCCTCTCCAGAAAGAAATTCTTTCTCATGTCCAACCTAAACCTCCCCTGGCACAACTTGAGACCTCTTGTGCCCTCTTGTCTTGCTGAGAGTTGCCTGGGAAAAGAGCCCAACCCCCCCCTGGCTCCAACCTCCTTTCAGGGAGTTGTAGAGAGTGATGAGGTCTCCCCTGAGCCTCCTCTTCTCCAGCCTCAACACCCCCAGCTCCCTCAGCCTCTCCTCATAGGATCTGTGCTGGATCCCTTCCCCAGCCCAGTTGCCTCCTTTGGACCTGCTCCAGCACCTCAATCTCCTTCCTGAGCTGAGGGGCCCAGAACTGGACACAGGACTCAAGCTGTGGCCTCCCCAGGGCTGAGCACAGGGGCAGAATCCCTTCCCTGGACCTGCTGGCCACGCTGTTCCTGAGCCAGCCCAGGATGCCATTGGCCTTCTTTTTGCTCTTCCTGCCATTACTTGCATGGATGTTGAGTTGCAGCCTCTGTCATTTCTCACGTCTCTTACTCATCCCAAAGTCCCCTACAGCTCATCCCTGAAATGAGGTTTTAAATTTTGTGGCACCCTGTGTGTTTGTGAGGGTTTGCACAAGGATCTGGCTGTTGTTCGTAGGCTCCAAGGGTTATGATAAAGAACTGTGAAATATAAAAAGACCATGAAAATTATACATGTTGCTGCAAGTTACTGTTATTGCTATTGATATTTTAATTAATCCTGAATTTATTGTTTATGTTTGGCTTGTCTGTATTTCAGTGACTGAGTCATTGGTTTCACTAAGATCAAAGGACAAGCTGCCTTTATCTCTGGGGGGAGAAATGGGTTTTTTCAGGGATGGTTTTAGAGATGAAGTTTCACTTGGGTGGCAAGAGCTGGCCCAACAACTCAATTTTTTTTTTTTTTTTTTTTTTTTTTTGTTATAAAATGAACAGAATTTTAAAATTACTAAATGTGAAGCAGATTTGCTACCATGTAAGGATAAAATACTTACTGCTTAGAGAATGCAGTGTGAAATCACCTTTAAATTGTTGTGTTTGAGGGTTTTGTTGTGTTCAGAGCTGCTGGAGGGAAGGAGTAGGGCACGTTGCAGGAGTTAGGAGGGGAACAGGACTCTCCTTTTCTGGAGAAAAAGAGCAGCCTCTAGATCTCTAGAAAGCTTCTTTTGAAGCAAAAAAATAGTAGTCTTTTGGGTTAGTACCAAAAGATCCAAATGGATCTAGTCCATTTTGTTTAACCTTAACAATTGACAAATGTAACCTGTTCTTTGTATGCATAAGTACCTCACTCTGATGCTTCTAAAAGAATGGGGGTTTAAAGTGTTTTGTAGAGAAAAGGGGGACTTAGCTCCTGAGAAAAATCCATCTTCTGCTTGAAAACCTCACAAAGAGTGAAAACAGCTTTTCTGAGATTTTTTATTTATTTACTAGCATTCTTAATTTAGTAGCAAGCTTCTCTATCAAGAGTTGTCTTCTAGTGTATTTCCTTTTCATGTTACCAATATTTTTTATCCTTTCTGTTCTGTCTGTCTGTTGTCTGTTCATTGATTTGCCTTTTTCCCTTCCATCCAGACATGGTTTTGTGGTTTCTTTTTCAGGCATTTTGGTGCTGCTGCAGCTGTTGGGGTGTTTTTTTAACTTTCTTTTGTGGGTAACTTAAGTCTTTCTGGGAAGAAGTACAAATTATTGAGGATATTTCATTTTGACTTAAAAGTCTGATTGGGAGACACTATTCTGATTTACTGTTAAACAGAAACATGTCTGATGCAATGCTGGAGGTCTTAAATCTTGAGTTTCTAATTATGATTGGGCTTGCTTTGTTTTGTGCTATAATATATATTCCTTGGCATTGTTTAAAATTGTTTTCCTAAGCAGAGGTCAGATGAAAATGAAAAGATGTTATCAGGAACAGCTGCAGTCTGAGTACAGATTTGCTGCATTTTGAGGAACATTCACTTAATTCTTGAAAAGAAAAAATAGAGAAGAAAGTGTGACACTGATAAGATGGGTTAAAGGAGAAAATGAGAAGACATTTAGAATTATAACTAGAATTAAAGAGTATGAGTGCTAACCATTACTTAGGAAAAAAGGTGTCTCCTTTCTTCTTCCTAAGCACATTTTTGCTCATTTTATAATATAACTTCCTTAGCACATAACTTCCTTAATAAAACTTCCTTAGCACATTTTGTTCAAGTTTTTAAAGTTTACTCTTTAAGTAAATCAAGATGCAGAGAATCACATACCTTAGCCAAACATTTTTACCTGTATAAAAAGGCACACAAAATCTACACTTTTCTCTCTTATTTTAACAAAAACTTCATTTTAATGATGCAAGGTAGGTAAACCTCAGCAGTCCTCCAAAGAGCTGCCACTTTTCTTCTGCTAAATTATTCCCAGGGAGGTACCACTGAGGTTCCTGCTGTATTTCCCTGCCATTACAGTTTCCCATGGGATGCTCTGCAATTCCTCAGTCCTTTGGCATGGTGAACCCCTAGTCCCATATCCTGCATTCATGAGAAGATCCTAAATGATCCTCAGCTCCTTGGCCTGGGGATGTGTGGCCACTCAGGTCCTCTGGGACATCTTTCAGGGTCCCCCAGAGTCATCCTGGGCCGTGGCAAGATTAGGCATGGTTTGTCATGAGGTCTCTTTGGTGCTGGGAATCATCCCTTTGAGAAGTTGGGAAAGGCAGCTCCACGTGACTTAAAATGCTCATTTTAAAGTTTTTAATAGTGAGTAGAACACTAGGCTGAAAGGTATAAAAATGGCCTCATTGTAACTCACTCAGGCTGCTCTCACGTCACAGAATCAGAGAGAATCAGAAAATAATGCTGTGTTGGAAAGGACCCATCAGGATCATCAACTCCTGTCCCTGTGTCTCTCTATCTCTGTCTTGGCATCACCTTTGAGTTGAGTTTTGAGAGCTCTCAGCTCCAAGAGCAGCCTGCACACCCCTCCCCAGGAGATGCATTCTGGCACATGACCAACAAATCCTTTCCCCCAGTAAAGTTGGGATTTGCCCTTTACTTTGGTAGCTTCAGAGTTTTGTTCTGATTTTGCTTGTTTTTCTCTTTCCTGACCTACTTTTCCCTCTGTAGACCCAGTAGGTAGGAAGGACAGCAGAGCTAGAATTCAGTTGTGACTCAAGGCAGCCAGGAGAAAAAAATTAGCTGTAAAATCTGGCTGCCAAATCTTTGGTGTTTAGTAATGCATGACTTGGAGGGAATCCAGAAGTGGAGTAAGTTTGCACGGCCTGTATTAAAAAAATACAAACCAACAACCCAAAACCAACACCAATCTTCTACTTCTTGACTTACACCATGATTTGATTTCATCTGGAAATGACCAAGATGCCCTAAATATGAGAACCTGCAGCACAAACTTTTCAGAGCCACTGTTCAGAGGAGAGCTGCTCTTGAGGGAAACCTGATATTCTAGCAGTAGAAACCAGTTTAGATTTATATTTAGTGACTTGCATACTTACTCAGTGATTAGAGTCTTTTCCATTTTCTGGCATGGGTGAAATGGTATGTTAAGACAGGATATAATCCTTTCACACTCTGCAGGCAATGTCACAGTATGATGTTGGCACTGGGTGAGGCTTCCTTAACCCTAGAACATGTTGCACATCCACTCTTGGCACTATTTTAGAGGCTACAGGCAGTAACCCAGAAGTAATCTTATTACCTACAACCAACTGCATCTACATGGAATGGGGGGTGCTGGCTACTGAGGGAAACACAGTCACTTGAGATTCAATTTAAAAGTCTTGGTTCAGTCATTTTTTGTGAGTCTGAAGCTGATTTCTTCAGCCTGGAACTGGCAGTTCAGTTGAGGGTTTTCTGAAGTGACAAACAGCAACTCCTGATGCTCCTTCAACACACAAATTGCATTTTAAATGCATCTTGCAACATGTTTTGTGGACAAATGTGAGCAATACTCTGTATTATATGCTGGTTGGAATTTTTATTTCTACCAACTTGGGCCAAAGGCTTTTATTTCAGGGAAAACAGGCTGCTAGCACAAATATTTCTTTCCTATGAGGTATCTAAGTTTATCTCCCTTTCCTCTTGCACAGCTCATCCAGGACTACTCTACACATGCATGTTAATAACTTGGAGATACAGAGACAGGAATCAAACCTTGTCATAGAAAAAAAAAAAAAAAAAGAAAAAAAAGAATTCCCTGGAAAGCTAGAGCACTTTATCAGCAATAGCAAATGAAGCAAAATAGATAAATTTTCTGCAAGTGAGGCAGAATTTATTCTCTTGCATCATTCAGTGCAGATCCCTTTACTCATAGAACAATAACTGAGAAGCTGGATGCAAATATTGTGGCTGGTGGACCTTGGTTACAGAATCACAGAATTCAGGGGCTGGGAGGGACCTCTGAAGATGCTCAAGTCCAACACATCTGCCAGAACAGGACTAAAACTTGGGCAGGTTGCTCAGAAATGCTTCCAGATGGGTCTTGAAAGTCTCCAGAGAAGGAGATTCCACAACCTCTCTGTAACCCTTACAGTGAAAAAATTCTTCTTTATGTTGAGGTGGAACTTTCTGACTTCTACTGTGCAGCTGCACTAAGAGGCAAACTGTGCATATATATATATATTATATATATAAACAACTATTTATAAGGGTTATAAAGCTATATAATGATGGTAAAGAGCATAGAACTGAACACTGAAGTCTTATTTTTTTACCAGTAAAAGGGATGATGGAAAAGTCCTTTTACACCCTTAATTCTGGAGATTAATTGTTTATCACAGATCTCCACTGGCACCAGCTCAGTGTATCTCTTACTGGTATGTGTTTTGTAACAAGTTCTGTGGGAGGCAATGTCAAACATCTTATCACCAGTATTTCAGACTACTTAGGTGCAGTCATCACTTCTAACAGTTTAATCAAAGTCAGGCTTAAACTGTTTTTCCTGCCCCAAATTATTCAAGTCCATTCTTTCCAGTTATTTTTAACGAGTCAGGAAATGAAGGAACTGGTCAACCTTTTACATTCATTGTGAGTCACCAAGATTTTTAGATACTTGTCAGTCTCTTTTGCAAGGTTTCTGATGTTCTTATTAACCACAGAAAACCAAAGTGTAACTGCTTGAAGCCCAAGACAGAATCTCAGTGACATATCTGTTAAAGAATGGAAGAAAAGAAGACAAAAAAGACATTTCTAGACTTTTGGCTCTCCTTGGACTTTTCTGATGATGTCAACAGCAACAGAAAGAACTGTAAATCACAGCACAGCTTTCTGTGGGCTCCTTCACCACAGTTATGAGACCAGCATTCTGTTCACATCAATAAATAACCATAGATCAGATCAATTATCATGGACAGCTTAATTTGAAAGGATTTATTTATTTATGGAAAAGATGTTCTTTAAAATACTCAAGGGAGGGTTAAAGATTTGTTGGTTCCCCCCAGTATAGTGTCTTTACATTTTTTTTTAACTTTAGTTACTGGTGTGAGAGGGGCACTTGAGGTACAACTGGGAGGGACCAGGGGATAAAGAGACAGGAATCAAACCTTGTCATGGAAAAAACAACTGGAGGACCAGGACCTGAGTGCTTCTTCAGGTGGTGTGTGGATATAAGCAAATACGAAGTTAAAAAGTAACAACCCAGCAACTTGAAAGACTTGGTGAAATTGTTTGTCCCAATGTTTTGCATCTTCCTTATAAATAACTTCCTGTTCCTCCTCTGAATCATGAAGATCAACAAAACCTCATTCCCTTCAGAATCTGAGTACAAAGTTATCACCTATTTCCATCAACAGATCCTTTTACAGACTTCGTAACTACAGCCCCAGATAAACTGTTTTATAAGTGTGTATTTTGTCAGTAAAATGGCAGATCCCAAGTGCCATGTGATCTCTTTACAGATTTACAATAGCTGGGGGTTGAATTCCTGGAATTTGGTGCCCAAAGCAGTGCAAGGTGAATGGGGGATCTTTGTCATCCAGGTCAGTCACTCAGTTTCAGTATTCAGCTGTTTGTTTCTAACTTCTTTTCTTAATTTACATTTTTTTTTTCTGGACCAAATATAACTTTTTAGCTTCCAGAAAAGGCTGGAAGGTCTAGATAGTAAGGGGAAAGTTTTAGGATATACATATACACACCTACCAGTGGTATAACTGTAGCATCAACAGGCAGAAAAAAATCTCCATCTTCCTAAAATATGAGGCAGCCAAAGACAGCTCATTTCAGTTTCAAGCCTCCAACACTTTCCCCTTGCCACTTCCAAGTTTACTTTGGTTGGGTTTCAATGTTTTGGGTGCTTGAACTATTAGGAAACATGTGTTTCCACTGCTCCAGCAGGGCCTTGCTGGAGGTTTCAGCTTTGCTGAGCAAACACCTTGAGGGTTGTTTGGAAAAACCTCAGCAGTGACCACAGCGACCTCGCTGGGATTGGCATTTGTCTGCCTGGGATGGGAGCCAGCCCTAATGTGACCAGGATTTATGCAGCATCTCAGCAGGGAGAGATTGGTTTATTTTCTCAGAAAAAAAAAAAAAAAAAAAAAAAGAAAGGGAGAGGGAGAGCCCAGAACACGTCTGGAAAGCTCAGACATGTTTTAAGAAAATATTTCTTCCCCCCCGTGGAGATTTCAGTTTTGAAGCAAACGCTCCCTGGGCTCCCCCACTTGTTTGCCAGATGTGGTTTTCCTGTCTTTTAGAGCACTAATTGTGTCCCAACTGGTGTATTTTATGGCTTTGCCTGTACCTGTAGTGAAACAATTAAGAATTCAATTGTGCCTCTGGAGAGAGAGAGAAGGGACCCGAGCAGTGGGGAAGAGAGTGGTGGCCCCAGGGAAATGGCAGGATGTGTTCTGCCTTTCCAAACCACCTCAGGAGCATTAATACCTGCAAAACACATGTTGTAAACACCCTTCCCAGACTACCAGCACATGTTTCCCTGCTCAAAAGGCTCCTTTTAATACTGTTGGCATTGCTAATCTAAATCTGTTATGGGGAGAAGGATTATTGCCCTAATGGTAGCTTGTAGGAGTAGGGGGGGGGGGGAGAAATTCCCTGCTAACATCCAGGGCTTAGGGATTATTCTCATCTGGGAAAAACAGGCTCATTTTTCTCTTGGGATTTTTGTAGGTAAGAGTTAAAATGACACTTTTAGAAAGATGTGGCCATAGCAAAGGTGCTGCTGCAGTTACCACATCTGAAACCTGTCTACAGGAGCTGAAGGACCCTGCTCTTTTCTTGGAGATCCTCCTCCCTTCAAGCATTCCTCTTAAACTCAGCTCACATGATGGCAGCTCCAGGTTCTGGGGGGCTGCCCTGTGGGTTTTATTGCAATAAGTTCATCCCATTGGCTGCTTTTGGTGTAAATGCAGATGTATTTCCAGTGTTCATCAGGTGCTTGCTCTTCTGTCCTGGCTGCTATGTGGAACTGGGAGCTGCCACCCCCCTAACCAAAGAACTAGGATGAAATGTAGGTGTGAAATGACAGAGAGAGGGATTTATAACACATATTCCCCACTGGGCTGGCGTATCTTTTGTTACCAGGAGTGCCCAAAGAGGCCTGGTAATACACTGATGCATTGCAGGAAAGTTTCCTTTTGTACCAAGAGAAATATCTTAATGAAGATTGATCTGAAAACTCACAGGTTGGGTCTGTGGGAGTCTCTGGAGCTCTCTGTCACAGAGAAATGTGAAAGTTTAATTTATTTTTAAGAAAAAAAAAAAAAAGGAAAGACTTGAAGCATGAATTTGTGTTGAGCAGTTAAGAATCCTATGTGTTTGGTTTTAATATCTGCCAGAAGAGAAGAGGCTTTCTTAATATCAGGTGTTGGGTGGGATTGCATGAGCTTAGAGTTACTTGCACAGGCTTCAGGTCTGTTGAGCAAACAGTTTCATGCATCAAATCCCAGAGCTCACTAAAATCTGATCCAGTGCTGGAAGGGCAGAGGCAAAGTTAGCAGAGAAGTAAAAGTAGTGATTTATATGGGAAGTGAAAAATCATCCCTTGAATACCTCCTCAGTAGTTTCTGCCTTGGAAAAAAAAAAAACAAAAAAACCCCACTATTTCTACTCCCTCAGACTGTCACCTGGCCCCACAGAGAAAAGTGTTAATACATTTTTAAAATGAGAAAGCAAAAAAGCTGCTGTGCTCTGCTCTGTGTTGCATTATTAAAGAGGAGATGTTGGGTCATTACTAACACAGCAAAGCACCTGGACCTTTGCACTTTGTTTAACCGTGCCTATCTTGGAGAGGAGATTACAGGAGGATAAAGTACAAGATTTTTCAGCCTTAAGTGAGCTCAGGTTGAAAGGCTGGAGATCAAAAGCCTGAAAATGTGAAAGCCACTTCTTGCACTTGCCCAAATTTCAGTGTTCCTAGTAGGTTTGTTAACTTAACCTGGGAGAAAGCAAGGACCTTCTGACTGTTCCTGGGTCTGTGAGGGGCCAGGTGGTGGCTGTGAGGTGTTGCCTGTTCTGCAGCTCCCAAGCCCCTGTTTCTTGTTAAAATCCTCCTTCCAAACCTTCCTGGTTCTTGGAAGCAGGGTCAGGAGTTGCTCTGGGGCTGCAGAGGCTCCTCCAGCTGCTGCAAGCACCATTCCAGGCAGCTCTTGCTGACAGGGACTTATTTGCCACAGCTGCCACTGGCCTCAGCCAGAAGAAATGCAAAATATCTCCAAAAAACCAGAGGCCAGCCAGCAGAGACCAGAGCTGCTCCAGGCTGCTGGAGCATAAATTGGGCTCCTTACTTTCTGGACCTTGCTTCTTCAAGCATCTGAAACCCACTTGGTCTCCCAGCAAAGCGGAGATGTTCTGTTTTAGGGGTAAAATAAAGTTTTCCTTTCACAACTGCTCCTCAGAGAGAGACCTCAGGGCCTTTAGCTGGCAGGGGAAGCTGTGTGACTGAGGTATTTTGCTGAAACTTTCAGATTTTGCTTTACAAATGGGTGTGTAATTCGTGTCCCCCTGTCTTACTCCTTCAGCGCATCGTCCGGCGTGTCGGAGCAATTGGGATTCTGTGCTGAGACATTCCCAGACAAATGGAAAAAGAGTGTGCTCACCCAGATGGATAAAAAAGCCTCTGGTAATGACAGACAAACTGTGTTCCAGGACAGGAATGTCATGCATGATCAGGTATTTCAGTAGAGCATTTAGGGTTTTGGTTTTTTTTTTATTATTTTTCCCTTCAAGTCTTTTGGGGAAGGTGGGTTCAGCAGCTCAAGAAAAGAGATGCCAGAGTTTCTGACAAGTTAATTAAGCTTTCACTTCTGAGCATTATATGTATAGTGAAGAAAAGAAACTTAATTGTCTTTGCAGTGCTTGACAAAACCCAAGAAAAATGCCTGCATATTTTCTCGGTTTTGTCTCTATTTTTGATACTTGTTCAATGTGAGCATTATACTTGCATGGCTTTAATTAAAAGCCAAGTTTTGGAAGCTTCTCAAATGTTAGTTTTGGTACATAGATGTATGCATTTGAAGAAATATTTATGTGAAATCTAAGGCTTAGAAGGAATGAGAGAGACTTGAAAACAGATCAGCAGCCTCCCTTTATGTCTTGTCCAACTCCCTCCCACCTCCTCGTACTCAGGGGAACTTCTGAACAGGTGAGAAATCTCCTTAGTCCCCTTCCGTGGATTTAGGAACTCCAAATCCTCATACAAACACAAAAAACTCTTTTCTTAAGGACAACATTCAACTTTAGATTTCTCTGTATGTATTTTTTTAATCATTTCACGCTGTACATAAGAAAATTTTAGTTTTCTAAATAGCTTCAGAAACATTTAATGGGCGTTTATTTTTTTATTTTACCTTCAGCCATTTTGTCTTTTGCTGCGAGAGTTGTTCAGATGTAGCTGCTGTGCAATCAAGAGTGGCACAGAGAGCATGAAGTTTGGTTACTTGTGATAACTCAATAATGCAAGAACTGAAATTCTCAGGCAGCTGGTTGAAAAGAAATAAAAGCTGTGCTTATTCTCAGGTCAGAAAAAAATTGGAGTGATGAATTTATTTGTGGCCACTAAACCTGATGCTCTGGATATTGTGGGTTGCACTGGCTGCTGGCATCAGCTGGAAGGACACAGGAGGAAAAGAGTCAGTGTGGTCCAGGCATTCCCTGAGCATCCTCATCAGGGAGGCTGGAGCAAACCTGTGATCACATCTGGTACAGCTGCTTTGAGGTCCTGCAAGCTTTGCAACTGAAGTGTTGGAGAATTTCTTGCTGAACTTGGGAAAATGAAGGTAAAGTGCTGTGGGTTGCAGGCTCTCTCAAGTAGGATGCAGTTATTTGATTGATGGCCTTTTCATGGTGCTTATCACAGAGCAGTTTCCACGAATGTAATGTTAAAGGGAAGCCATTAAAATTTCTAAATATATCTGAAGAGAGCATTCTGTCAGCCAGGACAGCCTGTAGGTGTTTGCTGAAGAAAGGGAAAGGAGGAAAATATTGCTTTTCCACGCAGAAACAGGGTTTGTTCCTATTTGCTAGTGAGATCTTCCCTAAGTAAAAAGTATTCCTGCCACTCTTGGACAGTTTTTCCTGGAAACCCCTGCTGGAGCTGGCACATTAAGTAGTATTTCAGTCTCTGACTCAAAACTTACTGGAAATCCAGTTATCAAGCAAGGAGAGAGATAGAGATCAAGGGCACGATGAGCAGAACTTTGGCTGAGCACTGGAGTATTGTTGGAGGCTTATTTCAAGGAGTGTGTGTGTGTCAGCAGAGATGCTTGAGGCAGGAGGAAAGTTGACTATTTTATTTATTTAATTACTCAGCTCTGCCAAGGCCTAGAAATCAGATTTTTACTGATTTTTTTTTAGGTGATCACAGTGATTACGCAAATTCAGATTTTTACACTGATTCCTAGGACGAGGTGCCTGGTTTCCCTCTATTTATTTTTTTTTTTTAATTATAATTAATTTTATTTTTTTTTAAAATGCTCGACTAAAATATTTATTAAGCAGCCCTGGCAGGGCAGCTGAAAGACAAGCTCTTGCTTTTCCTTTTTGCAATCCTCTGTTCCAAGCACCACCTAATGGCTCCGGTGCAAAATGCAGAGCTCGCAGCTGCCCCGCGTTCCTCTGCCTCTCCCTCCCAGCAGAAGAAACCTGCACAGCTTCGTAGATCAAATCCCAGTCCCAAAATGGAGTAGCTGGAGGGAGCTGGCCTTCGTTTTTCTGGCATAATAGAGCTCCAAATGCCCAGGATATTCTGATTTCACCGTGTAAATGCATTCTACTGCAAAGCCACCATTCATAGGGGCAGACGGAGCTCTTGGCTCAGATCATTTGCCTAAGAGAAATGGGGAAGCTTTAAGTGTTTAAAAGTTTTATATAAGGTTTTGGGGGGAAGTTTAGGACTTTAAATTTCTTCCCTTATTTAAACGTTTTTAGGAAGAAGGGAGCAGAGAGGAGGAGAATTCCTTGGCTTGGCTTCCCTGCCTCTTGAAGGAGATTTTTGCATCATTAAAGCATATCAGATGTGCTACTCCCATGCTACAGGCACAGCTACAGATAATTTGATAAGGCAAACATGCATAACAGAGACTTGTATCAATAATTAATTTCTCTTAATACTGAGATCCTGGGGAGCCTGGGAATCTGGCTGTTCTAATAGCCCATCTGAGCAGCTGTCTAGGAGCCAAGGTTTCTAGTAAAACAAGTAGGCAAATGACCCAACAGGAACAAGTCCTATCAGATTGATATATTCCCCAAATCATTTTTATTTCAGCATGTCAGCGTTTTTGAACAAAGCAGAATTTAATCAGATAGTCCTGGAACAGCTTTAGCTTCAACCTCAGGAATAATTTTTCATGCTTAGAAAATGCCATTTGGTTCCTTTCCTGTTGCTGTGTTGCTTTTCTGTCCTGTTCTCTGCTTCTCTTTTTTTTTTTTTTTTTTTTTGATCTTTCTTCATTTCTGTTTCCAGTGTATGTTTAATAATATTGTTTGGGGTCTTGTCATACCTGTTATTCTTCCCCAAATCACAGGCCCCTGGGTTCACCAGGCTCCCAGTCCCTGCTGGGACAAGAAAGCAGGCTGTCCAGATAATCAAAAAATATTTTAAAAAAACCAGTTTAAATATTTCAATTTAAAACTACCTCCTAGTTTTGGAATCAAGGAAAGATCTAGGTCTGGCTTCTAAATATCTGAAGCTTTGGGGTTTTGCTAATGCTTAAAAACTCTGAGGTTGAAGTGAGGAAGGTGTAGGTGTCATAAAGCTGTTATGTGACACAGAAGAATTAGCCTGGAATATCTCAAGAGAATCACAGGCCAGAAGCTGCAGGGTTTCAAAAGCTCTTTTTGCTTTTTCTCTGCCTCCTCTGACGTCAGAACACCCAGAATTTCTAAATCTTGAAATGAGGAATTAAAGATCAATAAATGCTGCAGGCATTTGCTGCTGTCTTTGAAACCAGCATGTGTTTTCCATTCCTGTTTCATGGGGAGGGATGTTTTAGCATGAAATTAACCTTTGTTCTGCACAATCCTGTTGTTGTGCAACCTTGATTGCTGTGAATCAGAGATGCTGGAACCTGAACTTGAAATTAGACGTATTTTAAAAAGGAAAAAAAAAAAAAAAAAAGGTAAGTAATTACTTCCACATGATACTGAGTTTCCAGAGGAGAGAGGGTGTGGGGGACAGTTTGTCCATCCTCCTCTTTTTTCTTGCAATTCCCAAGATGAACTACTGGCTTGCTAAAAAGCAGAGGAAAATAGGGGTTTAAAAAGAAAATCTAATTTATTTATTTTTCCTCTAATCCAGCAGCACATTAAATTATGCACAGGGAGTGGGAGTAGCACCTCTTTTTGGTGCCCTCCCAAATCCAGTTCTTCTTTCTCTTTCTCCTCTAAGTTTTATAAGTTGCTGCTGGAGTGGCACAAATCTCACAAACTCTCTGGTCCATAGACTGTTCCTCAGCTCCTCAAATAGGATTTTTCTCCAGGGTTATGAGGGGATTAAATGATATAATTATTTTCTATAAGGTGTGCTGCATCTCTGGATGAATTTTGAAATGGAGGCTGCACCTCTGGGTGCTCTCAGGTGCAGTCTGGTAGGTACCTGGAGGACTTCCAGGGAAAACAGGATGATGTTTCATCAGATTTATGGCCTTCCAGCAGAAGAGGAGGGTGAGAGGGGTTGCTTGGGGTTATAGGTAGGATTCAGGCAACAAACCTGTGCCCAATTCATGGTCAGGTGCTGTGGGATGGAATTATCCCACACTGCATGCAAATCAATCAAAAGTCAGGAAAGTGCCAGCTGGGATTTAGATGTTATCTACTTTTATAAGGTAGCATTTTCAATTTTAAAGGTTTTAAGCATACATGTTTTATAAAAGGAGGCAAAACCAGCCCAGTGAGGTTGCAAGTGCAGGGACTATGGAGTTTTTCCAGAGGAAAATAACATTTTTCAGGCTATAATTTTCCACCTTTTAGATATATATAAAAAAAAAAAAACAGTACTACCTCATCATCACAAAGAGTTTTAAAAAGACTGAAGTGGAAATTATTTTTTCCAGTGCAACTGAAAGCTTTGCAAGCTTCACCCTAAAATATTTGTGTTTAAATGGGACAGAGCTACCTGAGCAGGGACTTTCATTCCTATCATTTTCTGGCCTATTATACCCAGTATTTAGTCTCTCTGGCAGTAACCTATTTTGAAGAGGTTAAGTAGTCATTAAGATAAGATGGAGCAAAAGATGGAGTGGATTGCAAAGGAACATTATCCATAAACTAATTTAGAGCTCAGCCCAGCTTTGCTCACTCAGTGCACGATAATGATGGGGTTCAGGGTTGCAGCTGAGAACAGATTTGTCAGATCTCTGCACTCTGCAATCATATTTGGTAATGTTAGTTTTCAAACAGTAAAAATTAATCCCAGTTGAAAAGACTTCCTTCCTTTTACCTGGAAGCAGAGATGGGCACCCATTCCTGGACCATTTCTCCTTGCCAAGGATATTCCTGCTGGTGGCCCTCGTGTCATCTGCTGCGTGGTCAAGAAGAGCCACTTGGGGATGTGGGTGTCCAGTCAGGGTTTGCTGGGGTTATTATTACCTCCTCAGGACTGGGTCATCCATTCTGGATGTTCTCAGCACTTGGAGTGACCAGGTCAGGCTTCCAAATGAGAGCAGTGACATGGAGCATCCATCACCTCGGTTTGGAGATCATAGAGGTCACCCTGCATCTCTGAGCTGAGTCTTGCTTGGTATTTCAGCTCTAGATAGAGGTAGTGGTGTGCAAATATATATATATATACATAAAAATATATATATATATATATTTGGAGGCAGGCTGAGAGAATTAAGGAGCCTGGAGAAGAGAAGGCTGCAATGGCGAGACCTTAGAGCACCTTCCAGTGCCTGAAGGGGCTCCAGGAAAGCTGGGGAGGGACTTGGGACAAGGGCCTGGAGTGACAGGATGAGGTGAGGGCAATGGCTTCATACTGGAAAAGGGGAAATTTATGTTAGACACCAGGAAGAAAGTTTTCCCTTTGAGGGTGCTGAGCCCCTGGCCCAGGTTCCCAGAGAAGCTGTGGCTGCCCCATCCCTGGCAGTGTTGGAGGTTGGATGGGGCTTGGAGCACCCTGGGCTGGTGGGAGGTGTCCCTGCCCATAGGAATAGATAACTTTGATTTTTTAATTCCCTATCATTGGGAATAGATAATTTTGAGGCCCCTTCCACCCCAAACCATTCCGTGTTTCAATGATATTGCTGAGGTTTTAGGTGTTACTTGGTCATACCTGGCTTTGAACAGGCAGAATATCTGCTTTTCCCTGTGCCTTCTCATCTGACTGAAGGTGCCTGTCCTAAGGATGATGAGGAGTGTCTGGCAAAACACTCCCTCAGAGGGCTTTTGGATTTTGGAACATGCTTACTCCAAGTCTGAATTTGATGTCTCGATCTGCTGCAAGACATCTGTGTGAGGGGATTTTTGGAGAGGGCTGTGAGTTTGCTTCCCATAGTGATGAATGAAGGGAAAGCAGCTTCCATAGGTGTTTCACTGGCTGAGTTCCTGCTGGAACAATTATTTCAGTGCTTCTGGGATTTCATGATATTGTGTAATTAGTGAAGGCGTCAGAAAAATTTGGGCCAGGGCTGAGTATGATTTTATCACTTCAGAGCTCAATAAATAAATAAATATCCTGAGGGCTGAGCTTTGGAAGGGGCTGAGATGTGGGGGTCTCAGCTGTGGAAGTCGCCAGCTTTGGGGTAGCAGCTCATGGATGTGCTGTTACTCTAAGGAAAAAGGCAAAATAATTCAAATGAGAGAGCTGAGCTGTCTCACTGTACTTTATAATCATCACACATTAAGAATTCACACACTGACAGCTAAAACAGCTCAGCCAAATTGGGACAGCTGGTTATGTGTCCAACCCCTGTGATCCTTCCTCCTGTCTCTAGTTCACTTCTTAAAATACAGGTTTACATAACAGGTCACATTTTTGCAGAAGTTCCTAAATCTTTCTAACTTCTTGGAGAGGTTTGTAAACTTTCAAAATATCTCCAGATAAATTATGCAGATGGGATGGGTGAGGGATTCATCTGAACTCACACATTTGTGTCCTACTCCTGCAGTTGTACCCAGGGGGAGTTGATGCAGTCCCAGTGAATCATTGTGGTTGTTATTGCAGAACTGGGCCTTGGACTTCATCAGGTTTGGAAAAAATGTAATTTCTATTCAAAAAGATCAACAGAATTCTCATTTTAGGCTTTTCTGGTTTGCATCCAGTGCTTCAATTTTCTTTTCTTCAAGTGCATTCATTTTGTTAGCTAAATGCAACACCTCCTCTGGAATGCCAAGCAGAGGGGAATACTGCAGCACGTTTTACTCTTTAAAACAAAATAATTGCTTTAAAAATAGTCCTATATTTCTTCATTTTATGATGTGCTCTCTTTAGACTTGATAATCATCCTTTCTTGTACTTCAGCTGCCTTCCCTCCCCACACCCACTCTCTCCTATCCCCTGAAATTCTGGGGGAATGGTAGAGATGTCAGCAGCTTGATTTCCAACACTGGCACAGGCATCCACAGGCTTTGGGGGGAGGGAGGAGGTTTTTAACATTTTCCAAGAAAATCTCAATGTGTTTCAGAAGCTTTTTGCTCTCTCCAGCCTTGGTCTCTGGTGACCAGACAAGTTTGCAGCTCCTGGAGCAAGTTGGTGGAGCACATGCATAGGATTGACCATTTTTTGTTTTATTTCAGGTGCTTTAGTGAAGGATATTTTGTTGTTTTTGGTTAAAAAAAAACCAACATATTTAGTTTGGGTGCAGAGGGGTGGGGGGTTAGGAATTAAAGGGATGTGAAACACCCTGAAGGAGGTGAGCAGTTCAGAAAAATGAATTTTTTTTGGCTTCAGCCAAGCTGACAGGTTAGACCTAAAGTGGCTTTCTGAAGCATAGCTCAGGAATGACAAATGATGAAAGCAGGTGGAAACAAATCTTTCCAGCTGCTGCAGCCCAGGGGAAGTTGGAAGTTGTCTGAGCTCAGCAGGTTTCTACATGTTACATGGAAAGCAGTTGCTTGTTCAGATTGCAGTGTTGAAAAGCCTGTGTTTTCCTAAGGCTTTTTTTTTTTTAATGAAAAATCAGATCTGGTAGAACTTTCTCATTCCTTTTTTTGCTTATTTTTTTTTTTTTTTTTTTTTAGATATTTTTCAAATGTTCCTTAGTTATCTGAGAGGTCACTGTAATGCTGGGAAAATTCAGAAATAGATGAGGCCCACTTAGAAAATTTGTTTTCAGGGAGGTAAAGGCTTTTGCTTCGATCTGAACGACTTTTGCAGAGGGAATTCATTCTTTACATACTGTTCTTTGCTGTGGATCTGCCAAGTTATGAGTAAACAAAACACTTAATGCACTTTTCTCTGCATGACCTGATGAGGATGACGTCCCAAGTTGGAAAGTTAAAGCTTCTAGGCTTTAGAAAATGGTGCCTGGTTCTTGGTAAAACCCTGTGAAACAGCAGATTGTGCAACAGTTCTTGAAAGAAATCAAAAAGGGAGGGGGAGAAATAATTCTGCTGTCTATTTGCTTCATGAGAATGAGTGCTGGGAATGACCTGTTCTCTGGTGAAGTCCCTAATCTCTTGTTAAGCAAATGGTTAGCATGGATATTTTCAAGCCATTTTTCTAGGAAAATGTTTCCATCCCATTCCAGAGCATCACAATCCAAAAGAAGGTTGAGGAAAGTGCTGGAAAGTGGGACTCCTATTAATTCAGAATTATAGGAAAAACTGAGAATAATTTAGGTTCACTATTAGGGTTTTTAAATTTTATTTTACGTAGTTTCTGGCCTGTTTTTAATTCTGGTGCAGGGAGAAGGAAAGCTGGGAAACTTTTCCTTGTTTTCCCATCCACCTCTCCCTGCACAGGGGCTCCATGGAGCCCATTCCCTTTCCTCTGTGCAGGGATCACCCCTCCTCATGCCTCCCAGTGAGAATTTGGTGATGTGATTCAAGCACTGCAGAACAATTTTCTTTCTCCCTCAAAAATCAGAGACACCCAGAGAGAGAAAGTTGAGAGGCCAGATAGTTTTCATCCCTCTCCATTTCTTACCAGTTGAAGGCATCCTCTGAATTCCAACTGTTAAAGAATCTGAGCTTTTTTTTTTTTTTTTTTAGGGTGCTGGTGTTTGATCTTCAAAGAAAGGAGTAAATAACATTCCATTTTTCATATTATAAGGAGTCTTGAGTTTTTCAAGGAAAAAATTATTATTTTTTCTTTTCTGAGCAGAGAAGTTGAAGCTATTGGGTTGTGAAAAGCTACTTCCTAAAGCTACTGTGCTTTAAGAAGTGTGACCCTGAGGTCTGGAGATATTAGAGGCAGCTTTAAGTGTACAAAACATTTTTCATATTAAAAAACTGCACAAGGAGCACAGCTAAGAATAGAGTCAACTTTTGCTAAAATGCCACTAATCTGTTTTTAGTACCAATAAATACATGAAGTGCATACATCATGATAGGCTGGAGTTTTCTCCATGGTCATTCTTGAGCCTGAGTATCTAAAAGCCAAATATTTCAGGTGGGAAAGTGCTGGATAAAGTCCTGACTGTGTGTAGGTTACTAGAGAGTTACTCCCATTTTACTAAGTACACAAGAGAGCAGCATAGGTGTAAGGAATTGTGTTGAAAAAAGAGGCTGCTTGTGGGCTTTTATAGTTCAGAGTATAAATAAAAATAAAAATAGTAAAATAAAAATAGTAAACATGCACTAAACAATAAAAATAGTAAAATAGATGCAAAGAGTTTGGCTGGCCCTAAGGACCATGGTGGAGAGCCTTGTCTGACTTCTCAGACACTTTTTGGAGCAGAATCAGAAAAAAACCCAAAAACATGAGAAAGTCAGTTTTTTCTCCCCTTATTAGGAGATTCCCCTCAGCCACATGTTAGTATTGGGATTTTTTTTTTTTTTTTTTAGGTTCCTGTACTTTGTTAGGTGCACAAGTTTACAGAAAGGGGAACTTCTGTGTTCAACAATGCACGTTGAACCTTTGGACGTCTTAAAATCTGGCTTTTTAAAGCAAATTTGCTGCAGTCCTCCTGGAGTACTCACTTTGGGATAATTGAAGGCATTAAGGTCCATAAAGTCCTGACCTCCCCAAGAGAACAAACCCTGCAGGGACAGAGATCTGCCCTCGACAGCAAGAGAAGCACAGCACAAGCAGACAAAAAAAAAGAGCTGAACTTGAAAATATCCCAGCTCACCATGAGGTCATCTTACTGCCTCTTTAGGAGCTGCTTTGCCATAAAAATGTGACTTCAAGGTGCCAAGAGCCCTTAATTTCAGGGCTGCCCTACTTTCCTGTCTTGCTTGGCTCTGGTCACAGATCCCAGTTAAACTTTTTTGCTCAGAGGGCAAAAAAATTAATGAAGAATATACTAAAATTTATTTCTAAGTTGGTTTTTTTTTTTAATGTCATCAAACTTTAGGTGGAATCAGGCCAGCTTTGACACTTAGAGCCCTGGCCAGTCATGACCACAGGTCGTGTAGGGGCATTTTTCTCTTGTAAGGAATATTTGTTTCCCCTCTAAGTGGTCTGAAAAGATGCAGATTACAAGGATTAAGGCAGAATCCTGTCAACTGTTTCTGCAGGTGGTTACTTGCACTGAAATCCAGGATCCACGGGACATGTCTATGGATTGTGCACTTTGTACATCCAAAATACTGTAGAAAAAGTCAATTTTTAAATTTTTTTCCAGAATAAACACTGCTCAACCTGAGCCTGACATAAGCAAAGCCAAAGGAACTGAGCTGAGCAATAAAAGCCCTTTGCAGGGTCAGAAAAATAAATAGGCTGAGATGAGAGCAGCCACTGTACTCCTTGTAGATCTCAGAGAAAGAGCTGTGAAATGACAACAACAACCAGAAAAAAAAAAAAAAAAAGGAAAAGAAAAAAAGAAAAAAGGAAAAAAAAGAAAAAAAGAAAAAAAAAAAGGCAAGAGGAGAGTTCAACGTCAAACTGGCAGACTCTCCAGTGTCATCTGTAAAATGATATCATCTGCCAGAAAGCCTCCTGCCAATTCATACATTTTTTTGCATTCACAAGTTACAAGTGTGCAGCTGTGAGGCTATTGAATTTCATGACTGTACATTTGCAGCTTGTGAATTTGTCAGGAGGCATTTCCATCCTGGTAATATTTGTGGGGAGCTGTGCTGTGTGGATTGCCTCTCTATTAGCCATGCTTTGGGCAGTCTGCAAATGTAAATCAGACAATCTCTGCTGGACCAGAGTAAAAGGATCCCAGACACACTCTTTTCTTACTCCTCTGCACTGATGTTTCTTGATTTTCCAGAGTTCTTCATCGTGACATCCTTGTGAAAAGGAGTGGAATGTTTCTACTGAAATAGGGGAATGTCACCCACTCATTATTTTCTATTCTTTGCTTTTAGTGTTTAGCAAAACCTCACCCCCCAGGCATGCAATAGCAGGATGCCAGAATCTTTTTTGGCTATTATACAATTGATTTTTAATTATTTTTTTTTTAATTTAAATTTTTTAAATTTTGTTAACAGCAGGGAATTTTTATGTACACTCATTTTTTTGCATCTGTAGTCCATTGAAAAGTAAGGAATAGTTTCTTTCATAAATGGAGGAAGCAAAAGTCTCTATTTAAAGCAGTTTGCTGCAGACCATGTACTAAATCCCATTTTTAGCAATGGTCTATAAATGCATCTCTCTAAAACTAAATATTCTAAAAATTCTGAGCAAAAACTGGGCCTTAAAGGGGCAGTTCTGAAGTAAAGGGATATCCGTGTGGAAGAAGGGGAGACCTAAGGAGAAAAAAAAAAATCTTTTTCATTTGGAGTTCACTTTGTAATATCTGGGCAGCACATTTTGCAGTGGGAACTCTGCCAAAAGCCTGGCTTGTAGTAAATAAACAGTTTGTGGAAAAGCTGGCTGAAAAAAGATGACTAGCCAAGTAGGATCTTGAAGGTCCATTTATTAATTTATTTAACAAAATTAACACTTTAATTCCCTCCTCGTCTCTGGCATCTAAACCTACATGGCTGGAAAATAAAAAGTTTGGAATCAAAATTTCATTAAACAATGGCTCCAAATTCCAACACTTCCTGCTCTGAAACGTGGTCTGGAAAAAACCTCATCTCCCCAGAAGAAAGCTGCAGATCCCAGGGCTGTCTCTTCCTAAAATCCAACCTTCCCCCCATCCTGTGCCATGTGGGATTATTCCAGTTATTCCTACATTATTCCAGTTGAGGGACACTTGGGGACTTTTTAGCTTCCTGTGGTCACATCCTGACCAGGATCAGACACCAAATGGGAATTATGCTCAGTGGATGGTGGAGATCCCAATGGTGACACCTGGTTGGGAGCCACCACCTCCTCTGGTTTCCTTTCTGGGCTGAATAAAGATCAATAAAAACCTCTCAGTTTGGCCAAAGGACTTAGATCCCACCTGGCCAAGCTCCTTGTGCAATAAATTTTGGGATTTCTTTGCTTTCCTCATCACATCCTTGGGGCTACTCAGTACAAAGCTTCTCCCAGGGTTGTCTCCAAGGATCCTACACAGTCTCTAGACAAGAAGGAATGAATTTTCAGGTGGGTTTTCCCCATCTGGAGCACTTTGCTAATTCTGATGTAGCTGGGGCTGGGATTACTTATCCCTTGTGGATGTCTCTGCAGTGCTGAGGAATCCCAGAGCCTCCCAAAACCCCAGAGCTCTTTGCCACAGCCAGCCCAGGTGCAGCTCCTTTTTTTTTCTACCGTGGAGGTGAATCTTACATCACTTTCCTCACCACCTAAAGATGATGCTAAAAGTCTTTTGCTGGCCATAAGTAAATAAATAAACAAGCTGTAGAGTCAGTTCTAGGACGTGTGGCATCTTGCTTTTCCTTAGCCAGCAGTGTAAGCAAACAAAGCAGTCTTTTTTTTCCCCAGTGCTTCTGCAAACCCCTGCCAATTGATAATGCAGTAGTAATATTAACCACACGCCTGTTCAAAAAATGTGAGACATACTTTTGGGTCTTTGAGATTAGTTCCTCTGAAGTGCTTTTTCTTCGGCTGCCTGAAAAGGTTTTTGGCTCCACTTCAGTCTGGTAAGAAGACAGCTGCTCAACTTCTGACACAAACGAAGAAAATTGATCGTTTGCCATCTCCAAAATTCCCTTTTTCCTGGCAGGCACTACTAGACCGAGTGCTAGAAGGAATTCAAAGTTTCAGGCTTTTTTTTTTTAACATTAGTTGGGGCAAGATTTGGATTTTGCCTCTGGACAGGGCCTCCTTCTGATACCATTCACCACTTTTCATAAAGCCTGAGTCTCTGGAACAGGAATAAATATCATAACGTGAATACTGACACTGCTTTTGCTCCCTTAGCTGCTGGTGTGTGCTGAATTATCATTACTGTGGTTTTGCATAATGTCTTAGCAATTTATTTGTCTCTCCTTGTCATGGAAATGCAGGAGAGAAACCCCAAAGAGGGTCCCTGTAAGGATGGATCTTCTTGGGGTCTTTCTGTAGGACTTGGGTCCTCCTGGGGTATTTCTTGCAGGAGAGGGGAGATGCCTATGGGTGATCAAGAGAAATGATGTCAGTAACAAGAAAACTTTACCCCAGGTTATTCCTCTGAGCCCTCTGATCATCTCTTTAGTGTGTGAGCCTGGAGATACCCTCAGGATTCTAAGACCATGCATTACAGGTTACATGTGTTCATTGTTTTACATCCTTTTGCTTTGTTGCCACAGTCTTCCTGTTCCTATGAACTCTGTTTTCCATGGTTTTCCTCTTGGATTATTTTGTGAGTCAAAATTTTCATCTGCAAAAGACTTGTGCTGTTTGGAACTGTGTCAGCCTCAAAAATAATAAATTCATCCAGTTGCTGTCCCATTAATAAAACCCTATCCCTGCCTTCTTCCTTTTACTTTAAAAATGAAATCCTAAAATGAAATTGACTCATTTTAGACTTGATTCCATGTCCCCATTATCATTATTGTTGAAAAAGGTTTGATTTTGATGCACACTTTGCTCTTCATTTTTAAACCTCAGTGGAAGAAGAGCTGTGGAAAGCTCTGAATACTGCAGAGGACATTTGCTGCCTCTCTTACAGAGGGAACTGAAGGACTCCCCAAGAGTTTTCATTTCTGGAGCTGAAGAACACAGACAGAAGCTTCAGTCAGGAGTTTCTGGGGCTCAGAGGTCAAAACCAAGATGAGGAGTCCAGAGCTGCTCTGGCAGAGATGATTATTAGATGGGGACACAAAGGAAGTGCTCAGAGCTGGCCTGAAATTAAATATACTCTGGTTGGTGTTACCATTACTTCCTAAAGGTGCCATTACCCTTGGGATGGTGAAACTGGTGTCCCTTGGATAATCATGAAATCCTGTAGGCAGCAGGTGGCAGGACCTGCCGAGTAATGAGCTCAGTCGGTGCTCAGCCTCACCTGTGCCCAGTTAGGGCTGCCCCAAGTGCACATGCTCAAAGATCAAGGGCCAATAAAAGGTGGGGCCTGAGACCGGCAAAGGGCTCATTCTGAAGCAGCTCAGCAGCCGTGCTGGTTGAGGCCAGTTCTCTACTGATCCTGTCCTCATTCAGAGCCTTTCATCGCTGCGAAGTTCGTCTCCTGAAACATCTGGTGGAGAATGCGGGCATAGACTCCCGTCTAAACCATCTTCTCTGAGTGAACTTCTCGACTTTCTACCAGAACTCGAGAAATTAGGGTAAGAGAAACCCCTTTTTCTCTTGTTACTTACATTGCTAAGCCTTTTTGCCGAAACAGAAAGATGGGTCTTACTGCCAGCAAACCCACTGAAGCTGCCGCCACCGAAAAGATTGCGGCACAGGCAGAGAGCCAGGAACTCCTTGGCTCCCCGGGTCCTGCTAAAGCCCAGGACTTATGGGAAGAGGTTTATGACCTACTGGCGGACCTCAATGCAAAAGAAATTAACGGCAACATCATCGGTGCCGATAACACCTGGAGGGTTGTATGCGGCTTACTGGCGGTGATGAAAACCGAGGTGAAGGCGGCACTCGCCACTGCCACACCTCCATTACAAAAAACTGAGGTGTTCCCCCCCAGGGAAGTGCCCGCGGTGATCCCCTCGGCACCACCTCTTGAGGAACTAACACCCGAAAATGTACCCGCCGTGACTGCCTCGGCACCACCCGCCGAGGAGGACATAATAAAACGTGTGTCTGGGGTTGGACACTGGCAAGCCTGCCATAAAGGGCATGTCGGGGAAGCCCCACAAAAGCGTGGCCGAATTCCTGTCAGATATCGGCCCAGAAGAGACACCAAAAAATAATGAGGCGGAAACCCCAGCACGTGCACTTGGGCCAGCCTTAACTGGGCACAGGTGAGGCTGAGCACCGACTGAGCTCATTACTTGGCAGGTCCTGCCACCTGTGGCCTACAAAATTCCTTACCTAAAGGCTTAACATTTGGCCTACCCAGAGGAGCAGGCAGGAGGATCTCATGGTTTTATAGGTAAGGAAATGCTGATTTGCATCCAGTTGGCGGCTGCTCACCAGTGGTGTCCCCCAGGGATCAGTGTTGGGCGCAGTGCTGTTCAATATCTTTAGTGAAGATTTAGATGAGGGGATTGAGTCCATCATCAGCAAATCTGCAGATGACACTAAGCTGGGGGCAGTGTGGATCAGCTGGAAGGCAGGAGGGCTCTGCAGAGGGACCTGGACAGACTGGAGAGTTGGGCTGATCCCAACGGGATGAGGTTCAACATTCCAAGTGCCGGGTCCTGCACTTTGGCCACAACAACCCCATGGGGAGCTCCAGGCTGGGCACAGAGTGGCTGAGAGCAGCCAGACAGAGAGGGACCTGGGAGTCTGGATTGCCAGGAAGGTGACCATGAGCCAGCAGTGTGCCCAGGTAGCCAAGAAGGCCAATGGCATCCTGGGCTGGCTCAGGAACAGCGTGGCCAGCAGGTCCAGGGAAGGGATTCTGCCCCTGTGCTCAGCCCTGGGGAGGCCACAGCTTGAGTCCTGTGTCCAGTTCTGGGCCCCTCAGCTCAGGAAGGAGATTGAGGTGCTGGAGCAGGTCCAAAGGAGGCAACTGGGCTGGGGAAGGGATCCAGCACAGATCCTATGAGGAGAGGCTGAGGGAGCTGGGGGTGTTGAGGCTGGAGAAGAGGAGGCTCAGGGGAGACCTCATCACTCTCTCCAACTCCCTGAAAGGAGGTTGGAGCCAGGGGGGGGTTGGGCTCTTTTCCCAGGCAACTCTCAGCAAGACAAGAGGGCACAAGAGGTCTCAAGTTGTGCCAGGGGAGGTTTAGGTTGGACATGAGAAAGAATTTCTTTCTGGAGAGGGTGATCAGACACTGGAATGGGCTGCCCAGGGAAGGGGTGGATTCTCCATCCCTGGAGATATTTCAAAAGAGCCTGGATGTGGCACTCAGTGCCATGGGCTGGGAACCACGGGGGGAGTGGAGCAAGGGTTGGACTTGATGAGCTCTGAGGTCCCTTCCAACCCAGCCCATTCTATGATTCTATGATTCTAATTGAGGTGGTGCTATTAACTTGGTCGTGGCAATAAATGATGGCTGTGAGCAGAGCACAACTCAATTTTTTTTATTAGATGTGGAATTAATAACTACTCTCAATTTTCACTACTCTCAACTGGTGCTCCATAGCAGTACCTGGGTGAGCTGGGTGGGCAGGAGTTTTTTTGCATGTATGTGGAAGTAGGAAATGCACTGCTAAAAATGCTTTGCTCCTTTAAAATAGGCAAAAAAAAAAATCTATGCCCAAAGATGTAGAAGCTTAGCTGCTAATAATTATTTTGTGAAGATAGCAGAATTCAGTCTGATGAGCAACTTTTAGAGGAGAAGATTAAATTCTTCCTTGAGGGAAATAAGTGAGATTTTCTTAAAATAAATAATAATAAATCAAGGGAAAAAATGCAACAAAAAAAAATCACTTTGAGGAAACAAATACTGACAGCCTCAAATCTGATTTTGACTTCCATGTTTGGCTGGAAACTCTTCAGTCAGCTCATTTCCCAGCCAATTGGAGGGTTGCTGGTAGCCAGTTTTGATGTTTTCAGCCCAAACAAGTCCTTTTTTTGTTTTATTTTGGTTTTGTTTTAAGGGATTCTGAGGATCTGGGTTTTGTCCAGCTGAGCTTTACCAGAGCTTTGGTTTGGATCTCATGCAGGTAGGGAGCAGGGGGCTCGTGCAGCAGAGTTTTACCTGTTCCAAAAAAAAAAAAAAAAAAAAAAAAAAAAAAAAAAAAAAAAAATTCAGCTCACTCTTGTGTCTCTTAGGCAACTGCAAAAATAACTCCATCAAGAATAAACCTGCAAACAAAGGCAAAAAAGCAGAACTGTGTGAAGACATGAAATATCCTGGTTTGAACAGTCCTATAAAGTTATTTCCTCCCCCTGAACCCTTCCCTGGCTCTAATGATGGGCTCTGATTTATAAATATGAATCCCAACTTGTATAAATGCAGGGATTTCACCTGGGTAGAGCTGCAACTTGCTAAGATAGTAATACCTGGATATTTTATGGCACATGCTTAAGTCAATAGGCAAAAGGTTGCTGAGTAAAAGCCTTAAAATTACTGTATGAATTATTAACTATTCCCTATATTACCTTTGAATTATAAAAGCCCAGAAAAATAGGAAGGAGAATTGAAAAGCATCAATCTTGGGTTTTTAAAAAATGTAATCCTAATCATTTGAGCAGTGTACAAACCTTTTATTAAAGATAAAGATGAAGCCACACTTTTTTATTAACTTGTGGATATGTTCAATCCTCATGATTAAAAATCTCATTACTAACTCAAGTCAGGGAGGTGATTTATTACTGAAACAAAACAGAAGGCATTTTCCTGCCCATAGCTCTATTTATCATGAAGAAAGCTATCAGTTTGTGCCCACTTTTGTGTGTTAGGTATTTCTAAGGGTGGATTAGATTTTTCTGGGAATGGAATTTCATTTTAGTCTTCAGCTGAAGTCCTGCTACCTTAAGAGGGAAAGCCTGAACGAAAATTATAGGTACCCAGAGATATATTTTTGCTCTAGTAAACTTAGATGAAGCAAATTATTATGTGTTATTAGGTTACAGGATGTGCCAAAAATCAGGATTTTATAAGTAGGTGCTATTCAAATGTAGCTAATGCTGTAAAGCAAGTGTAGATATTTTAGGGATTCTTCATGTATCACAGCTACTAATGTTTATTGATTGGTGTAGTATAGATGTACTATTCAGAAGGAGCATTTGAAGTCTCAGTTTGCAATGATAAAAATGATCAGCCCAATGATGTTATGTCTAAAAATACCAGCCCACTTAGGAAGAAGTATCTACAGAATATATATAATAATTCTCTCCTTACTGAACTTTAGGCAGCTCAGATATCTTGCCTAAGCATCAGGCAGCCCTTTGGATGTGCTGTACACGAAAAGGGTAAATGCCTGAAATATTAATTTATGCCCAGCTTGAATCCCAGTCCTATTTATGTTACATCCTACAGTGAAAAATAGAGATAATATTGAATTTATTTACGTCACAGCAGCTGCGGAAAAAAGTGGGTTATGCGCTCTGGCATATAAAGGGAAGACATTAAATGGTGCCATCAATTCCTGCAAGCCAGCAGAAATAGCTTTTCTCTTCCTGCTCACCATGCCTGGATGGCTCCCAAGGCTGAGTGCTGGTTTTGCACATCCCACAGGAAGTTTGGATTCTCTCCCGCGTCGTGGGTGGCAACTGCCGGGTATTATCGTGACAGGTGTGATAGGTATGGAAACCTAAACCTCTCCCTGATCCCTGGGAACATATTGCCAGTCCTGGGCTTTGCTCCAGAGGAGTGTTTGGGGAGAAATTACATATCTTGAGGTAAAGAAACAGTTCTGGAAATAGGTTGCTGCAGAAAATCTGGCAGCTCTTCAGATGTTGGAAATGTTGGAAGTTGTCAAGGCAGGGATGGAGGAGGGGGTGGAGGGAGGCAAAGGAAGCAGTTAAAGGTGCTTTTTGTCTTGTAAAACTGTGGGAGAGATCTGTTGCACAAACAGCATGGTCATTTGGAGAGATCTGTTGCCCAAACATCACAGTCATTTGAGGGGAGATTGATGTGGCAGTTTGTAAAAGCTGTGATAAAAGTGCTGGTTGGGCACCTTTACTCACATCTCACTTGTCCTGGGGCTTCTTTTCCCCTCTGGGTTTGGTGTTTGATCCACTGCATAACCTCACCATCCTCTCACCAATTTCAAGATTTCAAATACTAAAAAAATAACCGAGGTGTCAGAATGTTTCCCAGTTTCTCAACTTAAAAGCAGCTCTTCATGATTTTAGGAGAGACCCAGTGTAAAACATCGTGCACGTGAGGTCCAGAAATGCTGATGGACCCGAGGGGATTTTTTCCAGAGGGAAGCATGGAAAAACTGTTGTCTAGCAAGGAGGTGGAGAGCATCTCCATCCTCCAGTAAGGTCTAGAGAGTCCAGTAAGATGTCAGCAGGCCTGGAACTCTCACCATGTCCTATAGACAGTAGGTAGTTTGCAGGGCAGGAATAAAGATGCTCTATAAATATGCTATATAAATGTATCTTGGAGTTGAGAAGTTCCAAGATATCAGAAAACTCAGGGGATCCAGGTGGGGTTTCATACCTCTGCTTGTGTTTGGCCTGTGCTGATTACACTCCATGAGCTTAAGAGGAATGGCAGAATCAAGATGCCACCAAAATATCTTTTCAGAATCTCATCCAAAGTGGTTTTTGTTGTCATAGTTTTGGCAGTTGAGGGGCGATCCTCAAGAGAACAAGAACTTGTTTTTGCTGGAAAATCTGCTTTCCTTTTTTTCTCCTATATTTGCACATAACTGTTGTTATGTTTTCATTTCCATCTGGAAGGTACAGTCTTCATCTGGAATCTTTATGTCAGAGCTTTATGAAGTAGCATCAAAGGAGGTGATAATGAACACATTAAACATCTGATGATGATTAAAAGGATATTTTTAAGCTCTTACTTTGTCACATGGAGGAATTTGTGTATGTAAATGAATTACATGCCAATGTCTGCTCAGCCTGAATCCTTCCAGGATTTCTCCTGCTTTCAAAGGAAAGTTTACATGAGTGTTTTGCATTGGATTGGGATTGTGACTGCCCACATCTCAGTGCTTAGGTTTGCTCCTTGGAGACCCTCACCACCAATATTTTTACTCCCTTGGTGTGATCCTGTTGGCTTGTCAGTGCCCAGTGATGCAGATGTAGCTCAGGTTGGTCCTTGTGAATCTCAAAGCATCAGTTAGACAAGATGAATTTTTCAAAGCATATATGCAAAACGTGTTACTGCTCACTTCTGAACTTACCTGGATTTTGTTTTTCAGATGTTTACCTGCAGGAAGATGCTTGGCACCTCACAAATATTTGCCCAAATTTCTGCGTTCTGGACTTGATCTGCCAGACTGATTTTTTGTCTTCACAAATCTTTGGTAAGTTTACTTTTGTGATTTGGTTTGAGTTCATCTTGATTTAAACTGCATTTTGTTTGAAGAGAAATCTGATTTATTGTGAAGATTATTGAAAAACCTGATTTTGAAAATCTGAGAAAAACGATAGAATAATTACAGAGCTATATTCATACTCAAATAGTCTGTCTGCCAACTATCAAAGTGGTAAGGTTGGATTAAAATAAAATTTAGGGCCTATATGTATATTGCAGCTTTTCTGCATTTCTTCTAACATGGAAAATCAAGTCAATGTCCAAGATTTGCCCTTGCTTACAAAAAATAGAATTATTGTGTGTTCTGCTGAAGGGCTTTGTTTCACACGAGCCCTTTGTTAGAGCTGGCAAGAAGTTTGACACAGTTTGGTTCAGAGCTGAGTAATCAAAGTTTTTTCAAAACATGGTTCAATGAGGCAAGACTTTGCAATGTATTAAAAAAAAAACAACTCCTCTATCAGATTAGTGCAACAATTGTGTTTGTTTATTGATGTGTTCAGGGATTTTATGTGTAGATTGATAACTATGAAAAGTTTTTAAGGTCAGTGCTGGAATATGTGCCAGACCTAAAGAGGTTTCTCTCCAATGGGCATGTGACAACTCAAAAAATGCCACAAAGACCCTAAAAAGAGGACTGTGAAGAAGAACATGATGTTGAAAGGGAATTAAAAGATGAATTTTTGTTAGGCTTTATGTTGGGCTTGGATAGATCACTGTAGACAATGTCTCCTTGTGGTGGTTGCTGCATTTTCTGAGAGTGCTTTTTTGTTCATGCTTTGTCTGGTGGCTTCTGAAATATCTCTGGGGCTTTTCAGGCTGTCTGGTTTTGTGTCTTAGTCTTGAACTCTGGTTCAGAACTAATACTTCTTACTTTAATTTCATCCTCTGCCAGCAAAATGCTTTTCTGAAACCAGGCTAGAGAAAAACAAAGGTTGAAACAGAGGGGAAAAACATGTAGTGAGTTAATATAGATAAAATCCTGCATTACCTGGTGTCTTTCTCCTGTGTTTATCAGCTGTAATCTGCCATTTAGGGTACAGCCCCAGGGAAATAGGGAAAAATATGGAAAAATTCCATATTTTCTGCTAATTGTTGTATAAATGAAGCCTGGAATGACCAGGGCTATGGCAGACTAAGGACTCTGTTTCCTAAAAGTCTTTAAATATGTGTGAAAATAAGGACTCCCATGGAGAGTTTAAGCAGATTGGGTAGGTAACTCCTGTTGATTTCTAGCTGAAAGGCTTTATGCCTTAACCTTCTCTGCATCAGCTGAAAATAATTATACTGTTTTATATATATAATAACACTGTTCAGTTCCATCACTGCTATTTAATGTGCTTGAAATACCAACAGCATCTTCTGCCAGCCAATGTTCTCAGGTAGTTTGTGGCTCTAAGTATTTGTGAAGCAATCCAGATTTCCCTCACCAGTTTCCTCTTTGGTTTTTCATGTTGGGAATTAGAAGAATGATGAAACCTCTATTTTTAATTTCTGTCTACTGGTGTGTATCTAAGAGGAGGGAGTGAGAAACTCCTACCAAGATCATCAGGCCATTCCTTGTCCATCATGGGACTAAACTGCTATAGAAAGGGAAAAAAATGTTACAAATACAGGATTTATCATGAAACAACATCCTTGGGCTCTTAAAACCATTCAAACACATAATTTGTGTCATGTTATCTTCCAGCTCTCTGTAGGGTTAACAAGAAAGGCTCAGGGCAGGGCCAGCTGGGAGAGGTGCAGTTTCACAACCTGGCATCCTGTCCTCCCACCTGGAGTTAGACCCCTAATGCCCCACTTCTGGGAATCCCACAACTCCCTAGGCAGCAGGCATTTTAGGAATTTCCCAGCAGAGAAATGATTCTAAGATCCTTTTGGATTTCCTGCCTTAAAAGTGAGATCGGATTCTGGCAGATGGTGTCGTTGACACTGCAAATCTGGGAGAGGTTTCAGAAGATATTTGCTTAGAAAAATTGTAAAAATTAGAACTTTTTGGAGCACCCCAGTGAAAAGAAATAATAATGTGCACTGTTTATATTACATAGAGTAATAAACTCAGCTTTCTTTGCTCTCAGCTTTGATGCAGGCAATACACCCCAGGTTAAGAGAGCTCTTGGAGCTGTGTGTTCAGGAGTGGTGTTGCAAGAAGAATGGCATGGTCATGGTCACTTGTCTTAACTTTTGTGTGGTTGTGGTCTTTCTGTGGGTGTTGGGAAGCCCAACTTTTATACAAGAGGCAGGGAAGCTGTGGGCAGCACACCTTTGGTTGATAAATCCTCCAAGCACATTGCTTGGCTCAGCCTGGAGCTCTTTGAAATGAACATTCAGCACTTCACAGCATCAGACCCTGATCACAAACCTCATGTAATGAACGGGGTCAGAAAGCCAAAGCTCTCAGCACTTTGGAACTGGGCTCTGTCTTTAACTGGTTCTGAACAATGTTTACTGGGATGCTGCAGAAACAGAGGTCCTGACTGTACCATGACTTCCCTTAGTGGGATTTGCTGATCACTTCAAATTCCTTCAGTGATATTTCTTTGGTGGACAAGGTACTAAAGCAGACTTAATGAAGTAATTATAATGAATATTATCTTGGGGCTTAGAGCCCTCAGGCAGGAGTCTTAATATCATGGTCTAACACTTGATTTAAGAGAACATCTTGTGTATATTATTTACATCATCTATTTGACCTGCTGTGACCACACTGATGACTGCAACCCAGGAGATTTATTACCACCAGATATGCTATTTATTTGGAAGAAATACCATGTATTACTTGAAGCTACAAAATCCCTTTAAAAATAAATAGGTCTTAATATCAGATAAGTGATGGATGAAGGCTCAGTTGAGACTTGGGTCCCTGATAGATCAGGACAAACTCTCTGCTGGTGCTTTAATGTTAATGCAGCAGTGCAGGGGATTTTTTAGGATATCATCCCCCAAGCTCTGTCATGTAGAGCAGTGAAATGGGGGTTCTTGAGTCAAGCTGGAAAAATCTTTAATGTTCTGCAAGCCTTTCTGTGATGGAAAAAGATAATATTTTCAATTTAGATTTAAACATATCTGTCTCTTTTTTTAATGACTGTGAAGATGGATGATCTTCCTCTTGCTCTTTGGTGTTATTCCTACTGATACTATCCACAGTTATTATAGCATGAATTTTGATATAAGCCACCTAAGCAAGTTTATATCTAAATAAACAAGAAATTTAAGGCCTGACTGTGACACTGATGAGGTCCTGGTCCTGAGGGTGCCCACATGTTTGCCACAAGGGCTGCAGGAACCCAGCTACAGCTCTGAGCCTGGGGTTCATGCTAGAACTTTCCTGTGGAAATAACCTCAAGATTTCCTCCAGGCAGGCAGCTAGAAACCCTAAAATCTCAGGATTTTGGCACGCTGGGTCTCTTCCCTCTCCCTCCCATGAGCAAATTTCCCTTGTGGGGTGAGAAGACTGAGAAGTGGCCTCACTGCAGAGTTTTGCTGGCATTGCCATGTTCCTCCCCTCCAGTTGTGAAAAATTGATGCCTCTGGATGATATCACTGTGCAAAAGTCAACGATGCAAATGCAGCTTCCCTGAGCAAGGAGCTCTTGTCTGCTTCACTGGTGTCCCTAAAAGCTGGTGGTACTAAGCCAGCAGAAAAACTCCTTCCATAAGCATATGCTTCCCCCACTCTGAGAGCTGGGTGGATGTTACTGGAGGAGTGTACAGAGATTTCCTTGTGCAGGTGAGGCATAATTTATACAGTAAGTATATTTTTCTGTTAGTGCTGGAGGTGAAAAACAGTTTTACTGACCCTGTTATTCTTGGTTGTAGGTTTTGTATCTCCTGCCTTGCAGCTGAGGCTGGGTATTTCTTGATCCATCAAGGCAGAGGTGGGGCATCATCTTTTTGGTCCCCTAAACAAAAAAGTAGATCTTTAGTTTCAGGGGATGAATGTTCTGTTCTCTCTGTTATTGAGGAGCCTGCATAACCTAAGGAACAGCAGGCAGGCTTGGAAAAGATATTGAAAAAGCACTTGGGCAAATAGAATCCAAGTCAAAGCAATTCTCTTTCTGCTCTGGCCTTTAATTTATAACTATTTTTTAAAAATTCATTTGTTTTCAGCACCTGGGAGGAATACTGCCCACTGAGCTCCAGCTAACTAGCTGATTTATGGGTTATTTCCTATGCACCCCAGTTTAATTAGGATGTTCCTATTTCCTGCCCCTCATTACATGAACCCTGATCACCAGCAAAGAACTGGAAGCAAATTATTCTGAAAGCACAGAGGAATACACACTGCTAATTTGTTTTGGTCTCTGCTGGAAAATTCAAATTGTACATATTGCAAAGTGCTTTACAAAATAAAGCCCTGACAGAGAGCTTGGATATCTGACTGTTGCTTCTCAGTGGAGAAAGCTTTTGTTATATATTTAATTATACATAACTGTATATATATTAATTATGTTATCCCTTCCTCTTAGGACAGAGGAAGGGAATGATGCAGGCAGTTCAGATGGATGTGCTGGTACTTTTTTATACTGTTACTGTGTATTGTGGGAAAACATATGTTCCTGCAGCCACGAGGGAAAAGAGGGGAATTTTTAACAGGGGTTAACTAACACACATTAAAACCCTGGTGCTGAGAACACAAGTTGTAAGTTTGGGATGTGTCAGCTGGCTGAGTTTAACCCCAGGTTAGAGCATTGCAGCGATGCAGGATGCTGGCAGTGGTTTGTTTGCCAAGAGAGAGGAAAAAAGCAGCAAAAATGAAATTAATTCTGTGGCTGTGCCTTCCTCATTTAGGTTCAAGCAATAACCAATCACTGCAGATGCTCAGGAAGGGTCCATTCTGGTGAGCCAGGTGTCCTTGAGGTTTTGGGGCTGTTCATCCAGAGAGAGCCCTTCTGGGCTGAGATCCTCTGGGGACAGGGCACAGTTTGGGTGAAATACAAAGTCTGGGGGACACATCAGGAATTCCAGGCCTAAAGGAGAGCATTGTGCAGCCTTTTGGGTTCTACCTATCATATATACAGGATGTCATTTGCCCTCGTTTGTGGTTTTCCTTCATTAACCACGTGCAGCTCTGACACTTGTATGGGAACTGGCCCCTCAACATGCAGGGAAAAGGCTTTGGTAATCAAGTAAATTCCCTTTCCAGCTCTTTGGCTAAAAATGGGGATATTGTAAGAGATTTCCTTGAATCATAGAATGGTTTGGGTTGGATTTTAAGATCACCAAGATCCAACCCCCCTGCATGTGCAGAAACACCTCCCACGAGACCAGGTTGCACAAGGTCTCATGGTAAAGATTTTTTTTCCTAATGTCTAACCTAAATCTCCCCTCTTTCAGTTTAAAACCATTTTCCTGTCACTCTCCTCTCTGGTGAAAAGCCCTACCTCATTTTTCCTGTAAGCCTCCTTCCTGCAAAGATTTGCAAAGATTTTTAGGTACCTGAAAATGTTGGTTAATGGGAGTTACATCTGCTAATGCCATCTGCAAGTTTTCCATCTGATATTTATGTGGGTTTTTTGTTAAAATAGTGTGAAATGTTCATACTGATGACCTAAACTTGCTTGGTTTGCCCTCATTACAAATGCAGACTTAATTAATTAGTGTGTGGGGTTTGAGATACCTTCTGTGGGAGGAAGAGGCTTTATTCAGCACAACCTCCCCCCATCAGCTTTCTGTTTCTATACCACAAGGCTTTGGGATGTTTATTATTATTTTGCAAGGTCTGAATTTCCATGAATCCAAGAAAAAAACTGCAGACTGGGGCAGGATCTGTGAATCCAGGACAATACAAGCTCAGCTGGGGCAGGGGAAGATGAAGAATACTGCATGGTTTGAGCTCCTCTTCTGCAGCCTGGGTCTCCAGCTCACAGCCAAGGGCCAGGAGCAACTTCTCCATAATTTGTTGCTGCTCTTGGAATGCTTGAGGTGACCCTTTCCTTGCCTGGGAGTTGTTAATCCTGCAGGACAACTGGTTTCTGACTGAATTTCTGTCTGAATTGGTTTGGTATGAGGTAATACTGGTATTTGGGTTTGAACAGCATTGGTTTTCATATGGAGCAAAAATCTGCTCTGGAAGAGTATTTCCATAGGCTGACAAAATCAAACCAGTGCATGAAAGGTGGGCTGGGGAAATTCCAGCTTTTGAACTAAGAAAAAACAAAAAATTTATGAATTTGGACCAGGCTGTATCCTCTTTTTAAGCAAATATTGGCATTATTATTTCTGTGCTTTACTCATGAGTCATGCAAGGAGAACAGGGGCTGAGATGCAGTATGAGATCCTCCAGCTTGAGATAAGGACTAAAAACAGTGTCAGAATTTACAGGAAGGGAGTGGATAATGTTTAAACATTGCTCCATCCTTCCTAGAGAGGCCACGTAAACTTAAAGAGGTTTGGAAATGACAGCTGGGATTAAAGCAGGTCACCTCTGGGGAACACTTTCACAGCCTCCCTGTTTCTCTGACACTCTACAATGGAGAAAATATGCTGGAATGGCTTGTTCATGCCCAAAAAAACACAAATGAGGGCATCTTTAGAGAGCCTGGAAGAGCTGTTGGCTCCTGCTGTTTACAAAACTTCCTCTTTTCTCTGGAAAGGCAAAGGAGTTGAAAGCTCCTGGGCTGGGGATCTCTCTGCTCTGGGCAGGATGCTGTGGGTCAGTGCTACAGTCTGTAGGATTTCATCCCTGAATGTGTGCTGAAGGAATTTTTCCTTCCTCTTTTCCCATCTTTGATCCCTCTGGGTGAGCTGGTTCTGGAGGGGTGGCAGCTGAGAAGGGGCAGTGTGCTGGGAATTAATTTGGTGATTTCCCACAAGGCAGAAATTCTTTCTGTGCTCTGGCAAGGCAAATAAAAATGACATTAATGACAGCCCAAAGCTTTATTTGCAGACCTCCTCACCTGTATTAAAGATAAAAGGAGCAAGAAAAAGGGTCTCCAGTTCCCTGTGCAGGTGGATGTGGGACTGAGCTTCTTCCATCACCACTGTGAATTATTTTTTTTTTCTCAACTGTGGAACATCCTGAAATGTTTCCCCTTTTGTAGGGGAACTTCTCAGCTTCGAGGGCTTAAGGGGAATTCCTTCAGCTCTTCTTGAGTTAAATACAGGAAAAGTGCTCTCAGGGGTGTACCCTAGTGCAACCCCTGATTTGCCTTGATGATGCTTCCTGATTTGTCTTGAGGATGCTTCAAGCCCCTCAATTATTGCATCAAGTGCCTTAGCAACCAGGAGGTTTTCCAGAACTGATCTCAAGGAAGTGTTTTCTTGGGCTTTAACAACACCATTGCCTTTAGGAGCTTGAGGAAGAAACTCAGAGAGCTCCCCACCTTCTAGATCTGCAGTCATGGAAAATGACAGCATGAGAGAAACAAAAAAAAAAATCACCAAAAGAGATACATTTTTCATTTGAAATTACGGCCAGCTCTCTTAAGAAAGCAAATTAAACTATACTTAGCCCACGAATACAGATAACAGTATTAAGTACAATAGAACATTTTAATTACTAAAGCAAAACAAATGGCCATGTCTAGAGTGGTAATTAAAGGAGCACTGTGTTAGCTGTGCAGGAGTGTGACTTGGATGTCTGCAGTGCACTAATTGATGTCGTTCATCACCCCTGGCAGACCTGACATCATGGTGACTGCAAAGCTGGAGGAGAAGCCAGGAATTTGGTGCCCACTTGCAGACTGTTTCACAGGAGGTCTGTCTGACCACTGATGGAGCACAGCTGCCATTTGTCTTAATATGGCCCAGCTTCAGAGGTCCAGTTGGGCTCCAGTGACCCGTGCTGGTTGCTTCTGAGCTCCCTGGTAGCTCTAAGGGTGCTTGCTGGTGCCTTCAGAGATGTTCTGGTGATGATGCTGCATCTCTAGTTTTACATCCTTTGCTGTGGGAAGAGGGATGTGGGTGGCTCAGGATGCTGAGGAGACAAAGAAATGTGATGTTTGCTGAAACAGGGACCAGAGGGTGCAGGAGATGAGGAAGAGTGAAGCCTGCAGGAAGGAGACTGCAGGAAGAGCCTAAAAATGAAGAGGCTGACCATGGTTCCCAGATCTGGTCATGGCACTGGTTTCTCCTCTACCTTCAGGACACTCAGGGACAGTGATATAAACTTTGGATATAAACTATGGAAAAGGCTGCTGTGAGGAGAAGTCATCTGTTCCCCATGACCCTCCTGGTAGGAGAAGAGTAATGATCTCAGAAAAAAAACCACACCACAGCAGGGAGGAGCTGGTTAAAAAATGAGGGAACAGTTTCTAATAATAAGGTAGATAAGGACTGGAATAAATTACCTAGAGACTATGCAAAGTTCTTTCCTGGAAATCCCAGAACATAATCTGAGGAAACCTTTCTGAGAAGGACCATGGTGGGACCTTGATCCCTCTTCAGAGCAGCTGAACAGACCCCAGCACCTTTGGCCACCTCCTCCAGCCTGATTCCTGCAACTCCAGGGTGGGCAAACCCTGTTGTCCAGGGGTTGTGTGCAAGAGAAAAACCCATTCTGGGTCACTGCTGACCTCCCTAAAGGAAACAAGCCAATCCCAGTAGGTAAAAATCCTGATCTGGGTTAAAATATGTGTGAAGAACTAGGACAGGCTTCTCTTTTTCCAATCCTCTAAGATTCATTTTCAAGCATAGTTCCCCTGTAGCTGTAGAGGCCACCAGAAGTGCTTCATTCATAAAAAAACCCTAAAATATAAACTCTTCTCACACACAGCTTTGCAGTGTTTTAGAGGAAAAAGGTAGTGGAGTCACTTTTCTGGCTGTGTCCTTTCAGGTGCAGACAGATCAGTTCCAAAGGGGAGCAACTTGGTTAATAGTTAATGAGCAGCCTTGGGTTGAATGCGCATTCCAGAGCTTTCCCTGCTGTGTTTAAGCAATAAAAGGCACCAGGAGGTGCTTTGGGAGGAGGTTACAGCCATCCCTGGGCAGTGTTTTAGTCCACAGGACTGAAGGCTGAGGGACTTTAATCACTAGAGAACAGTGAATTCACTGCCTGCTCTTAAGAAATGGACTTAAAAAAAAAATAGACAAGTAAAACAGGTAAACCTGTCAATTTACTGGGGGTTATTGGCAAGAACATTATTTGATTGGCAGCCAGTGAGAAATCACTGTGCAGAAGGACTGGTGAGATTTATATTTCATAGAGGATAGGGTCTACTTGTTGGATAACAAGTGATATCTTTGGTTTTGTATGCAAAGCATACAAAGCAGTGTAGAGCACTAAGTCATTTGTTGTGTTTGAGATACTTCCATAGATGAAGCTCCTGGTCACAGAGAAGAGGAACTGTCCTCTTAAAACAAGCTTCAGATTACAGAATTGTGCAACCCCTGAAAAAAAAAAATGTAAAAAGAGTCTTCTTGCTTTTCCTTTGCTGTATTTTTAAAAGGCCAGTGACTGTCTTAAATTGGGTTCTGATAATCCAGATGTGTTCCATGCAACCTATTTAAAAAAACAAGAAATACTTTTGTTTTTCCTTTGGTGCACTTTTAAAAAAGTCAGTGACTGTCTTAAGTTTGCTTTCTTCTCTCCAAGGGAGTAACACCAGGATGCTTGACAGCTTTAAATTCAGATTTCATATAGTGCACCAGATTTAGGAGGAAGAGATAATTCTCCTTGGTGTGGAATCAAGATAAAAGGGGCTAAGGGGATGACTTGCATGTGGGACTGCTAAAAGAATTCCAAATCCCTGCATGCTCCTGAAAAAAAAGAGGGAGCTTCCTTGGCACCAAAGGGGCCTGAGGCAGAAGCAGCATTTGCTTTGCAGGAATGTGCCTGGGCACCCATTTTCCAAAAGGTGATATCTGGGAAGACAAAAGACCAAACCTTTGGGTTTGCATTGCATGAGGTGGCAGGGACCTGGGAGAAAGGCTTCTCAGGAGCAGAGAGCAAAGGAGAAAGCTTAGCTCCCAGCATGGGATTTTATTCCTTAAGCCTCTCTTCAGGACTTGGAGAATGTTTCCTGGTTTTCCAGCTGGGTCAGTGATCACACCAGCCTTTGCCCCTGATTTCACTGACTCTCCCCTTTCATTTTGAAACTTTTTTGTGTTTTTCTTAAGCCCCAAGAAAGCTGCCAGCTGTCTTGGGACATCACCCTGGGCCATGGAAATCTGAATGATTCATTAGCCTCCAAAGAGGGAGCTCAAAGCTTGAAACCCTTTTCAGACTTTCAGTAAAAGACATGGATTAGGAGGGATCTCAGTTTCCATCTCCCAGAGAGCTGCCAAATTCCCTTCCCCACTCCTCTGGTTCTTTTTGCCACTCTTCAGCATCATGCATTAAATAACATGACTAATATTTGTCATGTGTTACTTGGCCTTTTGGGTCTCTATGAAAGGAAAAATATGTGCATTGTTTTGACTGCCTGTTTTAGGGGTTTTTCATCTAAATATATGTAACTATGTGTGTTAGGGAGAGCAGGTAAGAATGCATGGAGTAGAGTGTGATTTGGGCTTGGAGCACTCTTCCAGAAAGGGTTTATTCCAGTCTGGGGCTAATTCCAAGAAAAACTGGTTTTCCAGAACAACTGGGTCTTCAGTGTCTGATGAGTTTATGGCTGGAGCAGGAGGTGGTGGGGCCCAGTGGGAGCTGATCTGCAGGATGAGAGGGTGCTGAGAATCTCCTGGCTGCATTTGGTGGCTTTTTATTCTGGCTTGTTGTGGTCTGGTGCCATGGGAGACCACCCCTTATTGGGGTTTTCCTGGGGACATGACTTTCAGTTTTGCTTAATTAAATAATTTGCTTAATTTGTCTGACCCCACAAGTTGATGAAAAACCTCAGGAGCCAGGGGAGGCTGTGCAAAACCCCATTCTACATCTGAACTAAACCCATGGTGTGGCTGTACCCCCTAAAATCCTGTGGGAAGAAGAAACCTCATTATCAGATGCATGAGACTTTTCTTAAAGGTGTGGTGGGCACTGAGAAGCTTTTTCCTAGGACAGGCTGAGAGAGGTGGGGTTGGAAAAGAGAAGGCTTCAAGCTGAAAGAGGAAAGACTGAAGTTAGATATTAGGATGAAATTCTTTAATTTGAGGGTGCTGAGCCCTAGGTTCCCAGAGAAGCTGTGGCTGCCCCATCCCTGGCGGTGTCGAAGGTTGGATGGGGCTTGGAGCACCCTGGGCTGGGGGGGTTGAGGTGAGGGGGTCCTTAAAGTCCCTTCCAACCCAAACCCATCTGTGATTCTGTGATCATTTGGTGCTTCTAGTCTTGCTATTTTATTGCCCTGCAAATGAAAGGCACAGGAGTGCCCCCACCAGAAGTATATCCATGACCCTGTATACTTTATATATTGCGGTCTCTGGTTAACTGATGGACCCTGACCTCTCTCTCTCCACAGCACTCATCAGCCAGGGAGTGTCTTAATGTGTCTCCTGTGGAAATTATTTTTGTTAGTTCAGCATGCCTCTAATAATCAGTCTCCATAATTTGGTTTTCTCCATTCATTGATTGCCTCAAATATGATTTTGCGACGCAAAGATCCCCTCGTCATAAGCAGAGAAGTGACAGGCAGTGCTTTTTGTAATCTCCATATTTGATGCATGAAAGAAGGCTAAATTCCTGTTTGAATAAACAACATAATAAGGTTATTGAGAATAAGACCATTACTATATAAAATTATGTCTAAGTGGCAGATATAATTAACATTGGATTGTAATTACACTAATTACAAGTCACATTAAGATACTCCAGTAATGACAAAGTGAGCACCCTATAATTGAATGGAATAAGCAGGGAAACATGCTGCTCACACTAATTACCTAAATGAGCTAATATGTCTTCAGAGTGACAGTCATGCTCAGTGTTATTACACAGGCAAGACAATTTTGTAAGTTACAAAAAAAAAAAATTTCTAATTTCCTTCCTTCCTTCTCTTCAGGACCCATTTCGAATCATCAGCAGCTTCAGAATTTCTCTCTTGAGTCAAAAATAGAGAGATCCCACAGTTCAGGCCTTTTTCTAATTTTGTTCAGCAAAGTACAATTTTCAGGGAGACAGGGGGGTTTTGACGGATTCCTGCTGCTTTCAAAGCAAAACTGGGTTTGTTCTGTGTTTATTGGTTGGCTCCTTTGACAAGCCAATCCACTGTCATTTTTTCCACTTGTCTAAATTCGACACAAACAAAATAATGTAACTTAAGCTCAGCGTGCTCTACAGCATAAAGCACACTTATTTTGTTGGCTCCAGAGTAACAAATATGGCTTATAACAGTCTGGCTCCAGTTGTGCCCTTGAGAGTGGTAAAATTTGAATTATTCAAGGCAATTACTGGGAGCATTGCAGTGGAACTCAAATTTCAGCTCGAGCTTCTAAGAATAAAAACTAATATAAGAATAGGAATTCTGCATATTGTGGAAAAAAAAAAAAAATGCACGTTACTTTTTCCTTTAAACACCTCCAGCTGTCTGGGGCTCTGAGCTGGGAGGAAAAATATCATAGCAGACACTTTTAACAATCCAAAATAGTTTGCTAAGAATTAAAAAATAGAGCCAACACACTTCGGATTGTCTCTCCTTCAAACTTCTCTGAAAGATTTACTGGTGTTATTTTTATTTTATGTGTGGCTTGATTCTCAGGGACCCAGAGTACCAACGATTCCCATTCTTTTTTGTGGTGATAGCCAGAAAGCATATGGTTTCTTAGCAATATTTCTGACTGTTGTTGTTTATTTTTATCCCAGGGTGTAGGAGGTTCGCTCGCAGAGCAATTCAGTGCCAGCACTTTTTGAAGGACTCTTTTTTCCTGTCACCAGGGACTCCACGAGTTTTTAGGAAGCACTTGAGGGAGGATGAGGAGGTAGTTGAGTGGGATGGTGGCCTGGAATGGGAAGGTTCATCAAAGCTGCTTATGAAAAATACAATGTTAGGGGTGTCTTGAAGGGCCCATTTTCCCCTATAGAGAGTAGGGAGGAGAAAAAAGGTGATGGAGGCTTGGAAGCTTAAGGCAGGAAAAAAAAAAATCCTGGCAAGGAAATGAGGTGGTTTAAAAAAAAGATGAAGTCACCCTGGTTTTTGTGTTTAAGGAGAAGAGAGAAGGGATATTTGCACTGTTCCTGTCCTTAGAAGGGGGTTCTTTAGCAAAGCTGAAGAAGTCCTGAGGGAGGGAAGTGGATGGAGGCAATCTGGAAAAGAGTTAAAAGGAAGAGACACCAAGAGAGATGGTAAAGCATCTCCAGAGAACTCAGAAAAAAGCAATAAAGAAGAAGCAGGGCAACATAGGTATTATGGTTCATTTTTAAGATGACAAAAGCTAAATACGTGTTTGTACCGTGAGGGGAAAGAAAAGCAAAATGTCCAGGGAATGTGCAAGGAAGAAAGAAAAAAAAAAGTGTGATCACAAGGAGGATTAGGATTGGGACTCAAATGGGACACAGCCATTGAGACTACAGAAGTGTTTAACAAGGACAAGAAAACATATTTCTTTCTCTTGGCCATGAATTAGTGCAGAATTAGTTCAGATATGGACAAATGCATTCTAAACTTTTAGAAAATTTTAGTTGGCTTGCAAAGAATCACCAGTTCAATGGACCCTTGAATTCTCCTTCATTATTCTAACAAGTTTCAAAAGGAAAAAGAGGATAAAGTCCTTTATAAAGTCCTTGGTATACTTCAAATCTTTCATTTGGAGTCCACCTGGGTTCTGTGTTGCTTTATTCCTGATCACACAGATTCATTTTGGGACTTAGTTATTTGTCTAAACATGTAAATCCTTCCTTGTGAAAGATGGAAAAGGCAAAGTTGACAACATATTTGCAGTCCACACTGCAAACATGACACCTGTGATTTTTGGCCAGTCTTATGTGATAAAGTATAGAAAAAAAGTAATAAAATAATATCTGAGTTCATAGTCACAGTTAGGCTGATTCAGTGATCTTGCAGGGATGATGCAGTTTTACAACTGTCTAGCAAAGTGACACTGCTTATATTATTAAGTCATTATTTGTACAAATTAATGAAAAGTTCTTGCCAAAATGTATAAGTGCATTTTGAAGGCCTCCAGCAACCCAAGTTTTTTGATTGAAAGCATTAGCCATAAAAAGTTACCTGAGAATTTAAATTCCAGATAAAATTGGGATTTAAATTCACAAAACCATCAAATGAATTTTAACAGATTCTCAGCTCTTCTTAAACAGATGACTGTGTGTTTGCAACTGAATGTTTGATAAATGAAAAGAGACAAAATGTTCTACTTTTCAGCACATTTTTATCCACAGCTGGTGCACAGACTGAGACTGAGTGTATGTTAGCTTTAGCCGTGATTTTTCAAGTTGAGGTTTCCTATATTTAGCTCTACATATATTTAGAATTGATGGAAGTAAATTTTTTTTTTACTTTGGAAAATGTTGCTGAGCTGGACTTCTGTCCAGCTGAAAAATATCCAGGATTCTTCTTGATGCCACCTCTATGATGTTGAGAATTACTGGGACCCCAGATGATCCCTGAGAGAGTTTTTCATCCTTCTAACAGCAGTGAGGCAATCTTGAGACACACTCCTTCCTTTCCCTAATGTACACAGAGAATTCTACACCCAGATACATCTTGTAGGCTCTGTTCTTTAATATATTTGTAGCAGAAGGTAGGGAACTGCTCATTAGGGTTGTACAGTATGTTCGAGGCGTATCGTACACGTTAGGGAAAAATAAAGATACCTGGGGAATTGCTTAAGCATTTTTAATAACAGTTAATATGTTAGAAAGTGTTTAACTTGGCAGAAACTTTTAGTACATGTTTTTCTAAGTGGCTGTTTGCCTAACTAGGGTGATAATAAAAAGGCAATTTCATATTCCCCTTCCTACTCAGTAGGTGTGACTCTGCTTACACACCTGCTGAACCATTCCTTGAGTCATCCCCCTAATTATGAACATGCTTAAATTCATGTAGATGCTTTATATATTCCCCATCAAACACACACTTAACTTTTACAGCAGTAATTGCTGCACACACTCATAATGATGTTCTGTGTGGCTGTACAGAAGTTTTTCAAGCTTTTTTTTTTTTTTTTTTTTTCAAGCTGCTTGCCTTTCCGTTGGTAAAATGAGGGGATGTTGCATTCCTGGTTACTGATTTTGTTCTGGTATTGCTATTAGTAGCTGTTCTCGAGTTGCTAAGTGCTGCTCAAGTTCTAGCTGAGGGAAATGTTGTGATAAAGCTGTTGAGTAAAGATGTTTGAATGATTATAAAATAAACAGCTCAAGGCTCTCACTGATCCAAAAGCCAAAGCTAATTTAGTAGTTATTTAGAATAGCAGCTCAGTCAGATTAGCAAAAACACAGTTCACAGCCACTCAAGATAAATAGCAATCACCAAGAAAAAGAGTAATTTATTGCAATTTGATTCTATCAGCTATAGGCACAATGCTGCTGGGCTGAACAAAGGTGTTAACATCACCCTGGCTCCTATCAGCATTTACTACAGGGACAGCCACCCTACAACTGTTGTACTATCTTTCTGCTCACACATTGTTCCATTTTCTAACACTAAGATTACTGTGATGTGCCTCATAACCTGCTGTGACTGCACCTTTTGTATTGCAAAAAGACAGAGATCTTCTTTACACTTCTTATCTGAGCTGCTCTCAACTGGGCTTCTCCTTGGCCTTGTTGAGCAGCGTGTGGTCTGCTTCTTGCATCCATCCTCTTGGTGGCTTCTGAATCTGGTTTGTATTTTTTTTTTTTTTAGGCTGCTGAAATAAAGTGTTAAGCTCTGGAGTAGGGGCAGGGATGCATCTTCACCTGGCCAACCCCTTGCTTTGCTGAAGATGTGAATGAAGGGGGTGATGGGTACACTCTGGAGAGGACCTGCATTTGAGCAGTAGAAATAATCATCCTCTCAGTTTACTCTGAGAGGATGTGTCCAGTTCTGGGCCCCTCAGTTCAAGAAGGACAGGGAAGTGCTTGAAAGAGTCCAGCGCAGAGCTACTGAGATGATTAAGGGAGTGGAACATCTCCCTTATGAGGAAAGGCTGAGGGAGCTGGGTCTCTTTAGTTTGGAGAAAAGGAGACTGAGGGGTGACCTCATCAATGTTTTCAAATATGTAAGGGGTGAGTGTCAGGGAGATGGAGTTAGGCTTTTCTCAGTGGGGACCAGTGATAGGACAAGGGGTAATGGGTGTAAATTGGAGCATAAGAGGTTCAAGTTGAATATCAGAAAAAATTTTTTTACTGTAAGGGTGACGGAGCCCTGGAACAGGCTGCCCAGGGGGGTTGTGGAGTCTCCTTCACTGGAGACATTCAAAACCCACCTGGACACATTCCTAGGGGATGTACTCTAGGGGGCCCTGCTCTGGCAGGGGGGGTTGGACTAGATGATCTTTTGAGGTCCCTTCCAACCCCTAGGATTCTATGATTCTATGATTCTATGACTCTGTAATTAAAGATCTTTGGTGAGTCACTTCTCTCACGTGATGCTGACATTTACAGGTTGTTAAAATGTGATATCCAATCAAGAAAGAGATTTTTCTGGTTAGTTTGGCAAAGGGTGAGACATCTGAGAAGGCAAAACTGGGGAGGAGATTGTATTTGCTTAGGAGAACAGGAAGACTTTGACCATCCCAAATGCCCTCCAAAGGCAACCCAAATCCTCAAGTTAAGAAGCTCAGCTTTTCTTTGGACTTTTATTAGAGAAGGTGGCTGTGAGATGAAAAGAATGCAGCAGCATTAGGTGCCTGGACTCAGCCACTTGTTGGTCAGCTCTTTGGAGCTGCTGGGCCTGAAATTCAATGTTTCTCAGCCCAATATGAATTTAATATTGCCTTGCTGATGGATGGATGGGTCCTATGAGAAGAAAAGATCTCCTGCTCCTTTGCATTCCTGGCTCCCACAGCCTACCAGCCCATGGGGTTTTCCTGCACCAGCTTTGGATGTATCAAAAATGGGAGGAGAGAAAACACCAACTGGTTGTAGTCTGCTGAAATGCAAAATAATTTGATGTGCCTTTGTCCTTTCAGAGCAGCTCGTGATTTCTTGTGAAGGAATCTCCTTCAGGTTTTAGGGTGAGCAAAGAGAATCCAGCTGGTGATTTTACAGCTCATGGAATAAGGAAGGGGATGCAGTGACCCCTTTTCTAGCTCTGTTGTCTCAAAATCTGAAAACATTAGAAGCTTTTCAGTAGAGGAAAATACTGATCAGAAAATTGGCTCACACTGAGGATCTGTATGAGGGACAATTACTGACCAGTTCGTTGATATATAAAATCTGATTTAATAATTCTAAGCATTACACCTTTTATAAAAAAATCAATTTCCATGTGGTTAAAAAATCAAGTCTGAGAACACAGGCTGACAGGGAGCAGTGACCAAATTAGGTCACTGAATACTTACCCAACTTATTCAGATCCCTCTTGAGGACATGGAAAGATTTGTCCCATGGGTGAAGTTGCTTCTGGCTAAGCTTTAGCATAGGAAACAGGGATGATTGATACTTCATGGGTTCCTCCACAATCTGGAAGTACAATTAATCCCTTCTCCCTAAACCATACAATTGGTTTGCTTAGTGCCAGTTGTTTCTGACTGTACCTCATTTCTATAAATCACCTCCTGCTGATTTTAGAGTAGATCCCCTAGTAGTAGAAATCAGCCCAAAGTGGGATTCCTCTTTCTCAGTTCCTGAAATTCTGTTTAAAAAATACTTTAAAATATGGGTTCTGTTTCTGAGGTGCATGTCAGAAGAAATATATTTGGATTCCGTGCTAAATCCAGAAGCTGGATTTGTGTTCTTAAACTAGAAAGAGCATTTTTATTGAGTGAGGCTGGAGCTGTGTAATGTTATCAGATGCCAGGATCCTGGTCAGTCTGTGCTCAAAAGGGTGGGTGTCAAAAATTAAAGTACTTTTGGGTAGAGACTGTCAAAGAGGGCTCTATCAAAGATATCCAGCAGAAATCTAATGAAATAAGACTATAAATTATGTCAGTGGGAAGTGGAACACTTTGTAGTTCTGCTGCATAAAATGGGACTGGCAGCATCTTCCTTGCTACCATGGGATGTAGTTTCTTAATTACAAACACAACTGAACTGAGTAGTCTTTGGGAGCTGGAATGAGTTCATGTGAGCACTTACATTATCAGGAAATCCGTACAAATGGTTTATTTATTCATGGGGCAGCTACTATCTCCTTACTATAGGTTTTTGATAGACACTTCTGCTGTCTCAACAATTCCTCCCTCAGAATTCAAAATTGTTCTTTTGTTGCAAGGACTTGATGGCAAAAGCAGCATAATTGAGTTTGGTATCACATCTTTAAAACAATGATGTTTGTTTTTTTAAATGAATATTTTATATGTTGTGTTTAATTAAAATAAAAGTCTGCTACTGATCTAGGGAAACGCAAAACAGACTTGAGCTTGTATTTATGAAGTGTAACAATATTGGCAAGAAGCAACTTATCTTGTTTATGAGACATGCCTCCCATTACTGCTACAGATTGCAGACGTTTTATTGCTGAGCTTTCCATGGTTTACAATTCAACAAATGCAGCGAAACTGTCATCATGAAAATAAGCCAGTAAAAGTAGGTTTGGAGGGGTTTGGTTTTAAGGATAGTATTTACAGATCAAAATGTGTTGCTGGTAACTCTGCAGTCTGGGAGAATTCTTGCTTTTTGAGCTCTCTGAAGGCAGAGCAGTCCTGGGGAACACTCTGCCAAGTGCAGAAGGGAAATTTTGTGTGTCACACAAAAGGTGAATTTTTTGCATCCTTTTCCCAGTTCCATGTAAATGACAAAGCGTGGCTTGACTCATAAAACCAGTGTTAATTTGAGAGGAGGAGTCTTGAAGAAGTGGAAATGCTTGAAAAGTACTGCTCCATGAATATTAAAATTATCAGCTTTGCTCTTTGATCCAGCAGAGCTGCTGACTTTGGCTCTGCCCATCCCTGGGCTATGGGGAGCCTCAGCCTGAAAGCTGAGCCCCTCCATGGCTTCCACAAGAATTTACCCTAATTAACTGAGAGCACACCCATCTCAAAATATGACTCAAAAACTTGCCTATTTCTCATTAAAACATCTGGTGACATGAAGCATCTCCTACATCCAGCCGTTTTGTTGCAGGTCCAGGGTATTCATGTGCATGGAGGATCTGAACTTCAATAATAACACCAGCATTGTGAGCTGAACCCTCTGCTGGGAGATGAGGTCGTGAATTAAAGCCAAATCCTTGTGATCCCAGCAGATCTGATCCCATTTTTTATCTGGGAAGAGGTGAGGTGAGCTGTGAAGTGGATGTGGTGGGCTCATTCCATATGGCATGGGAAGAAGGGTGACCAAAAATCACTGCTTTCTCCTTCCAGAGTACAGCAAGTGGAAATGTGAGAAACTTAACTGGTAAAAAAAAAAACAACTTATCTAGTAAAAAAACCAACTTATCTAGTACTTACCTAGTACTCATGGTAGTAGATAAGATGCTGTGAACCAGGTCAGCTTGCTCAGTTGCAGGAGAAGGTTTTTAGCAAAGATTTGCTGGTTTGATGCTTCATATCTGCATTTATTCAGTTGAGCAAACTAAAGAGAAATAAAAAAGAACAGGTTTAAGCTGCAAGATGGCACAAACCTGAGAGCATTATGGTGCAGAACTTTTTTTTTTTTTTTTTTTTTTGAGACCTTGTGTCTGTCTTCCTGCTCTGTCTCATCCTGAGCATGTTCCACGCTGCCAAATTTCCTCTAAGGTTTTTCAGATGACTGAAAATCCAGAGATTCATTATCCTCTGACTTACTCATTTTTCACGTACCAATATTTTGACCACTTTAATCATCTGCATGGAGAGTGTGGAAGTCTTGGCAGCTACTTGGCATACTGAGATAGATTCCCAAAAAGACCAGAAATGCCTCTGAAATGTTGAAGAAGTGATGATATATAATTTGCTTATTAATCATAAAGGAGAACAGACAGAGTAATGCCTCTGCTCCTCACTTTTTTAACTCTTCCCAAATTCTTTCTTCTCTAAACACCTGAATCACTTGGGATGTAAATCTCTGCATTGTTGGTCCATGTTTAACTGGCTCCACCTCATCTTTAGGAAAGCAAAATGAGTTTCTTAAATGTTGTGATCAGTTATTCTGTGTTTTTGTGGTTCCTAATCAAGTCCTGTCAGTACAGTTACTAAATTGATACACTTTTAAGTCTGAACAGTGCAAGCCTTCAATGTGTAAGTCTCCAGCTGCTGCACAGCAGACACATTTTTTTTCTTGTTCCCTTGAAAAAAAGAGTCACCTGTGCACTCAAGCAAATGATGTGACCTTTATCTTCATTACTCACTGTCACGTTGATGCTCTTTTAACATTTCGTAGTTTAAGTGTGCAGTATTTTTTTCTGAACTAAATAGGAGTGCTTTTGATTGCTGGATGCTTCTTGCTGGTAAATCTCTGAGAAATTGAGGTTGTATTAGACAAAAGTCAAATGCCTTTTCTGTGTGAAACGGGAGGCGGTGTGAAATAGCACAACATGTAGGAAACTAGATATTATGTGTTCTCTGGTGTCTCCACAGACAAGCAAGTATCAGTGCAGAAAGTGATTATTCCAACATATTTCATATCCATATGTTTATTCCTCCTTTCTTACAAGATGGCAGCTTGCTTGTAAGGAAAAAAAATGTGCAATAGGCTTCGATCCATCGCTGCGTAAAAGCAGCAAGGTTCTTGAGCAGGGATGATGTTAATATTGGCCTGTACCAGAGTTGAACACACTTCTAGGTGCTGGTTATAGAAATCTGAAGTACTGGGTGTAGCAGATTTGGAAGAAGTGCCCAGAGCATAATTCTGGAGCCAGGACAGACAGGTGGGGCCTTGCATCTCGCTGGAAAATCTAAAAGGAAAAAGAAAGGCAAAGGGACTATTGCACTGGCTGACTGCTGCTGGGTTATTCCTTCTTTTTAACCACTTATTCAACTGGGTGGAAAAGTACAAGGTGGTGTAGATCTGTAGCCTGTCCTAGTCTGGCAGGGAAGGCAAATTCAGTGCTGATATTGAGAGGTTTTTAGACATAAGTGGGGCACGGTTCTTTGTAGGTGCAGAAGGAGTTTGGGAAGGTGCTAGTGGGGATGGTACTTATCATTTTGTAAGGATGCAAAAGCTGCTTATGTAAATATTCTTCATTGCACTGCAAAATTTGTGGGGTTATTTAGATTGACAGTAGGTTGTGGTATAACCTATTAGTCCTGTTATAATTTGTGGTTATCAGCAGGTGGGTAAGGTTATAGTAAAACCTTCTGTAAAGAAGACTGCAAGAGCCTTAATACTCACTTAGGAACTTAATATGCCAGATGTTTACTTTCCAGCTGAGGACCCACTTTAAATTTATGAATATTTAGATCTTATCTTATATATTGTAATTAATTGGAGCAATTAGGCTGTACTCTCATTCTTTGACTGGTAGAAAGGCATTTGAAAGTCACTGTTGTAAGAATTACAATCAGCTGAAATAAATCAATGAACTTCTCTTTAACCTGGTCAAAAAGTTATTTCAGTTACAGTACTAATCCATAGCATACAAATACATAATAAATGGAATGCAACTGAGCAGGCTACAGCCTGTTCAGGCTCCCCTGACATCTCTTGGGAAGCCAAGGAACACAAGTTTATTTAACAAACCTTATCAAAAACCTAGGGGAGAGTTTTGAAGCTCTTGTTTGCCACAAGATCTTGCAAGAAAAAAAAAAAAAAACCACCTCAATCTAAAGGAATTTGCCAGAAGCTGCTACTTTGCTTATTTCCAAATATCTCACCTGGAATCACTGTGCTGTGTTTGGGGGTAACTGATCCATTTTTCAATGGTAATTTTGGATCCCATCCCAGCAAGAAAATATTCCTCTGCACTCCTGTAATCAGCTCCTTCTTTTCAGTGCAAATTTATCACTTATATTTCTTTCCTAGCCCCTTTTACTTCTTGTTAAAATTCAGCCTCTTCCTCTGTTTTCAGATGTTCCTGGAATAATTCAAGGCTCACTGCAGCTCATAAGAAAACAACAATAATTGTGTAAACATTTGGAAATGTTATTTATCAGCAGATCCAGGAGCACCACACAGTGTCCAGGTATGTCTGGGCTCTGGAGCCCATTAAGTTTGGCAGTGGAAGCTTTTTCTTCTGATGTGGCTCTCATCTCAGTGCCAGGTGTCTGATATCTAAAAGGAAGGATGAAGAGCTTGCTTTCCTTCCCCTCATTTTCTCCCCTTTAGTCCCTTCACTAAGTTCTCTCCAAGGTTTTATCCCAGGGCTTTGAGCCTCCTCTGCTCCCCAGCTCCCAGGGTCCAGCTGCTCCCCTTCTGCCTCCTCTCTCCCCCCTGCTGATCCCACACAAAACCCATTTCCACTGCCTGTCCTCCAAGTGTCCCCTCCTGTCAGGGTGGATTTTTGGTGACATTAAAGGCATCAGAAGAGACAGATCTTAATTTCCAGTCCCTCAACCCATCTGAAGATGCTTTGCTGTTGGCTGCTACAAGCGCCGGAGCTCAAAAGCTTTTTACGTGGGGAAGATTTTAGAAGAAAGGTCTCAAAGATGGTAAAGCTGTTCTGTTTTGCTGGCACAGGGAATGACTTTTACTTGTTCAGCTCAGCTCAGACTTCTGGCAGCTTGTTAAGCTGCAGAACACAGGAGCTTTGCTTTGCTGAGATGACTTTTCATTGCCCTACGTGCATAATTATTTACTAAAAGTATTCTTTGTTCTGCTTCCTAAGCCAGGGCTGCCTAATTACAACTCACTTTGCAGGCACGATGCTGCCTTTGTGGAAGTTTTAATATCTACCTGGATAACAGATAAATGCATCTGATGATTATTTGCTTTTCACATTTTTTCCTAACGGAAGTGGTGACTTAGCCAAATATTTGCCCATAAAGCTGCATTCAACTCTTGGAAGCACAAACTACTTACGGGGGAAAAGAGCCTTGAAATATCATCCCAATTGTTTTAGAAAAATTGAAATTTGCCTCGGATGGGCTGTCAAGAAAGGTGTGTGCTCAGGGTAATATTTACATCTCAAAATAAGCAAATCCTCCCATCTGATTCTGTCAGTGACACTTCCAAGGGTGCTGAAGCTCCTGTAGCACACTGGCATGCTTGCTAATGACTATAATTCATCATGGGAAGCTATCAGCTTGAAAAGAAAATATTGCAATGCAGTGTGGAGATTGATAACCATGGCTTGTTTATTGATTGCATGGGAAAAATGGAAAAAAAAAACCAAAAAAGGGGGGGAGGTGGAAAGAAAGATTAATTTTTTTGAAAGCTGCTAGCACCATGATAACTGATTTGGAATCTGCCTTTTTCTTTTTTGCAGTTCACTGGAGTGTGGCTGCAACATAGAGGGGCACAGAAAATATGTATGGTGTGGTATTATCCTGCAAAATATGCATTTGTGTTACTATTTTTCAGTGCATTAAATGTTTAAAACAGGGTCATCAGTCCTCAAAAATGAATATACCTCTCAGCTCACCCCTGCTACTCCTTTAAGTCTCTGTCTTGCTCATACTTTGAATTCAGAGTCCTGAATTCTGTAAGAGAAAAATCATCTTGAAATAAGAGGGAAGCTGATTAAATGAAGAATGTCAAAAGGTAGAGTACCTTTCCCCCACAAATAAAGCAGGGAAAATCTGATTTTTGTTACTCCTTCTGACTTAGTTGGGATGGAGTGAACCAGATTCCTGGCTCCTGAAATCCACATTCCCTCTGCTGAGGGCAGAACAAGCTGATAATGAAACTTAGGACAGGTCAGCAAAGCCTGAAATCCAACAAAAAGTAGAAGTGGGGGTGATAGTAACCTGGGAGTAGATGCTACAACCTGGGTTAAATGATTCTTTAATGACTTTGGTGCAGTGTAGGACTCTCCTCTTCCTTGCTCAGGAACACTTGCAATAACTGAGCAGATTTTCCAGACTTCTGAGTCACAATTATTGTGGATCAAAGCATGTGCATTATATACATCTTGCTGGGTTCCAATTTCAGCAGTTTTATTTGGTTCTGAATTTGGTAGCCATGGTTACCACCTCTGAAAAGTAATCTCCACTTCTGAAAAAAATATGACCTTAATGTCTTTTTTTTTTTTTTTTTTTTTTTTTTAGTGAAAGTAAGAGAGCACAAAGACATTTCCGAGTATCTGTATTTGTTAAATTCCAAATTGCCTTTCTAAAAATACAGTTATGAACTCCTAGGGAATTAGCAAGAAGAAATCTATTTCAGAAAGCACATTTTAAAGCAATTTTATGCTGAAATGAGTCCTAAAATTCTGGCCTTTTGTTCTTTGTCATGGAAGCATAAGGAAGAGGGAAGAGTGATCATCCTGAGGTTACAATGATCAGAATAAAGAACATTTAGGAAGATCAGGATCTTCCTTCTGCTTGAGCTTTTACTGATTTGAATGGAACTCTGCATCTTTCTTCAGTTGCAGATTCAAGGACCAAACTCTGGTCTGGTAACACCTTTCTGCTCTGGGAAGTTAGGAGCTGATTTGTTTCAGATGGTTCCAGCTCTAATGACAGGTTCAGATATGATTTTATAGGTTTTTAATCTTTTAATTCTTGCTTGCCTCCAGATTTGCAAGTGGTTAAATAGCCTAAGAATAAGAAACAAAATCAATGTCAGTGGCATAATAACTATACTTAAATATATATATATATATATATATATGAAAGCAGCTTAGTATTTTGAGGCTATTTTTCTATTAAAACTTGAGATTTGATAGGAGACACCCAGAGCCATTTGTAGTGGTGGAATTTGTGTCACTTCTCATGTTCTCCCTTGGCCCACCTTTAAAACCAAAGGATATTACAAAAATTTTTTGTTCTTTTCAAGATCTTGAGCAACTAGACCCAAAGCTGTGTACTATAAAAATACAAATATTCCAAATGTGCAGTGAGAAGGGTATAATCATTATTAAGAAAATGCCCTTTTGATAATTCTTCCTTGTAAAAAAAACCCAAAGCAAGGTTCTTTATCAGTCTCCAGAATTTACTATCCTTATCTCCAGTGGCTGTTATTGAGTGCAGAGAATGCTGGTAAAAAAGCAAACATTTCTAATGCTGAATTCTGATTGGAAAAAAGAGGAAAATATTACACAATGAGCCACTAGAATCACCTCACATGGGAAGAGTACCCAAAATTGGACACTTTATGGCTCAGCTGGACAAGGTGCTGGGTCACCTCATCTAGACCATGCCTTGGCCAGTAAATGTTGGACCAGATGATCCTTGAGGTCCCTTCCAACCTGGTACTTTGTGATCCCATGAAAGATATTGCAAATATCTGTACATTTATACATCCATTTATATCCATACCTGTGCCCAGCCCCCGTGTATATATAGATATTCCTCTGGTGCATTCCAAAAATATGTTACTTAAAAATAAATAAATCCAACATGTCCAGTCAAGGATTTGTTTTAAGCTGTTGCTCCCAGGACTTAGTTGCATTTTCATTTTGTTTTTCTACTACAAAGTGAAACCTTTGTTTGCAGTCAGGAAGAGCACCTGTGGAATCTTTCAACATTTTTGGGCACGTTTTAAAAGCTTATCCTTGTGGTAAAGATTTAATCCATCAAAGTGGTATAAATAATGTAGACATAGCCTTAGGTGTCACTTCTTCCCCTTGCAGGTTGGAAAAGAGGAGAAGAATTGCTCTGCTGCAGTTTAAAATATTGCTCAGGCAGGGCAGTGACAAGATCCTGGGCTAGCCTTGAATTATAGGCATCTAACTATTTATTCCTCATTATTTACAAGGTCCAAAACCACATCTACAAACCACCAGGCTCCTGAGCAAGATCACAACATAAATAGCAAAACAGTGCCTTGTTAAGGAAACAAAACCCAAAAAAAAGTCACGTGTAGACCTCGAAAGGTTTTGCTTTTCAAGTAATTAAAACAAAATTACCCAGCAGAGGTTAGTTGATTTATGGCTGACAGATGACATACTGCTTGATGAATGCCTCTTGAAAACTAAATCTCCCTCCTAAGACAAAGCCACCTCAGTTTTTGGGAAGAATTAAGTAAAAAAGACCTGCAGTATGCAACAGAAAGCAGACTTCAGTTATGAAGAATTCAAAAATACGAATGTTTTGCCAGAAATCTTTTTTCACAAGAGGATCCAGCAGAGCAGCCACAGAGCTCACAGTTCCTACAAGGTCTTCCTGATGTTCTAGAGGTCATTCATTAGATGAAAAAAAAAAAATAGCTCCAAAACCTTCCTTCCCATTTTCATTAGTTATCTGTTGTTTTTATACATGTCTTGAAAGATGTCTTTTGGCCTGGACATTGATATACTGTGGATTCAGATTAATTTAATAAGTGCAAATTTAATTACTTCATACTGTGCTTATGATACTACTTAGATTCAGAAAGGTGTTTTCTACTCTAGACATAACAATTAAGCAAGGTGATAATTTAGGGGTGGATGTTTCACATGGAAGGACAACTGAAGTGCTTTATTGGTTGCAATGCACATTTAGTCCCTACTAATGAGGTGCTTCAGGTGTGGCTTCCTATATAGGATGCACTTCTAAAATTAGGCATTTCTTTCCCTTAAATATTCTCGTGTGAAAAGGTCATTTCATGATTTGAGTAGAATTCATATTTATTTGCTGCTGCTTAAGAATGTCCTGGGTTGCAAACCCATCATGCTTTATGTGTGTGCCATGCATGTTGAAATTCACAGGCAGAACTCCCAAATAGGGGTTTAAAAAGTGAATTTAGGGAGTCTTTTGGTTTTCTAGGAACCAACGTGGGTTTGTGGGATTCTTGGGAGGGGTTGAAGGTCTCGACTTGGGCTGTGAAACAGAGAAAGGGAGGCTTCAAAGGAGGGTGAGATGAAGGGGTGAAGGGTGCTGTGGGGGTGATAGATTTTGGGGCACGTGGAGGTGACCTCTCTCTCCTTCCCAACTTGTGCAAAAACTGGAGGGGTGCAAACATTTCCCCACCTTGCTGAAGGAACTGCAAGCCTAGACAGAGCAGACACCTGCTCATTCTTTAATTTCACATTTCAAGATAACTAAAAGCCTGGGAAGGGTGTTGCTGTCATGTCTTGTTTCCATCTCCTTCCAGGCTGCTGCCTCTGATTTACAGAGGTGGCTCTGGAGGGTCTGCTCCAGAGTGACAAGTGTCTCCAGGAGGAATTCCTGTGTCTCATCCTTTAGGAAAGAGCAAGCCCACCTCCATCACAGTAGTCCTGAGGGCCTGCCTCATTTCTGAAGGTCCAAAAGGTTCAACTATGCAGTGGTGGTTTATAAAACACACACCTGAAACTTTTCTCCTTGGGCATCTCTGTGATATTGTGCACCAAAGATTTTGGTGCCTGGCTGGTGAAGTGTTGAAGGTGCACGTTTCACAGAATTTCATAACATTTCTTCCACAAATACTCTCAAAACCTGTGGGGTGAAGGTGGGACTGGTCAGAAAGCCATAAAAAAGCCATGAAAGAAGCCAAAAGGCAGCACTGTGTCACCATCATGCCTTCAGCAGGTGTTTTTTTGTCTCTTCCAGAGTCTCAGAGGAATTCTTTGAAAGCTTTCAGCCAGATCACCAATGGTGTGGAAAGATGTACAAGGGAAAAGGGAAAGAGAACAGACAAATTGGTGAATTTTCTGCTTCCTGAAAGGAGAAAGAAAACAACTGCTCTGCAGCTTTTCAGGCACATCTGTTGGTGAGGGACATGGCACAGCTGGAGACCTGGAGAAACATTGTGTGCATCACCTTCTGCCTTGAGGTAAGTCATGTCCATCAGGCAGGCAAAAATCCAAAGTGAGAAACATCTGCTGAGAGGTTTAGAATGATTAGAAATATCTGGAAGCTTTGGTGTAAAAGATCAGGTGATTTTTTTTTTTTTTTTTTTTTTTTTTTTTTTTTTTTTTTTGAGTGTTGAACACTTGGCACTATTTAAATAGAGTCATAGGATGATAGTTTGGGTTGGAAGGGACCTTTCAAGGGTCCTTTGTTGGAAAGGAAATCTTCAGCCAGACCAGGTTGCTCAGAGCTCCATCTAACTTGACCTTGAATGTCTCCAGGGTTGGGGCATCTCCCACCTCTCCAGGCAACCCAGGCCAATGTTTCACCAAAGAGAAAGCTGCAAATTAAAGAAAATGGCTGAGAAATGTCCAAGGCCTAACCTGATGCCATGCAAACTTTCTGGTGTAAAAGCCCAGGATCAGCAACATTCCTGATGCTTGAAGCCACCTTCACCTCAGTGATGCTCCTGGGGGGAAATTTAACCCTTCAGGGTCTAAATCCACACAGTTTCTTTTAGCTCTTATGGATTTCTTTAACCATACAACTGGTGAATCTCTGCCTGTGCAAACTGGTTGATTTATCTCCTGGTTTTTACTGGTGGAAATGAGGTTGAGAAATTCATGGGTTCATGTCTAACCACACAGTTTTCCTATACTGGAGACCCATGCTGGGAAATAGTTGGCATGGATTTTAGCTCCCAGCTCTGTAGAGATGAAAAACTTTTCTAACCCTGTAAATTAATACCTGCTAAACCTTCTAATTCCTGTGAACTTTACTAATTCCTGAAAACTTTTCCTTTGGTTTCACATGCCAAGGATTGAGTTTTTTGAGAGGTAGGTATTAAAACTTGGGGAGGGGGGCGTGTGAAAAAAAAATGTCAGCTATATTCAATTTCAGGTACAAAAATTAATTAGCCAAAGTATTTCAATTTTCCTACTGGCAAGTCATACTAAATTAGCTTTCCTGTGGGAAAAAGAAAAGTTCAATTAAAACAAAAGACCTGTGTGGAAGAGATTTCTGCAAATGATTTCAAGTTCAGTTTTCAGATGGGTGACAAATTAACAGGGAGATTAGGATTTTATTCAAGTCTCCATTTTAAGAAACTTGAACTGTACCAGTGTGCAAAAGATAAATAGACTCAGTTCTGCATGACTTCTGCTATAAAACTTAATAGGATGGAAAATTACTACCAAGGAGAAAAAAATGCCAAGATATTAGATAATTAACACTGCTTAGCTGAAGTTCTGTAACACTTGACTGACAACAAAGATATTTGCTGCCTATAACCTGAGAGCAAAGCATCTTTCTAGGCTCAGCTTGGCAGAAGTGATGTAAAAACATCTGAGATTTAAAACCAGAAAGGACTCTACTACAACAGACCTTTCAGAAGGACTTGCTCATATGCCTCCTTGCCTCTTTTCAGTGCTCTTTCTTACTATCCTTCTCTTCTTCTGCTTTATTTTTTTGTGCTTTGGACATTTTCTCCAGTTTCTTACAGTGTTTTGGTGCCCAAGTCAGTTCAGAGCCCATCTCAACCAAGTCTTTTATACAACTTAACCAGATTCATCTCATCTGGCCTGGAGCACTTACAGAGAGCCAAAGTTCATACTGGTTTTGGTCCTGACTTCTTCTCTGAAGGCAACTGAATAATTGCTGAGGTCCATAGAGCCTAATTTAGTCCTTATACTGTAAGGATTTCCCAAGAATTTAAATTTGTTCATTTAGCCTAGAATAAATTGCCTTTCCACACAGATATCTCAGGTGCCTGACCCCAGGGGGATGAAGCCAATGTGTCTGCAAGCTTGTTTGATGAAGACAAGGTTTTGAGAAGCATCTGGGAGCTTCACATTGAAGCTCAGAGGATATTTTGTAGATCTCAGTGAAATCACAGGTTGCAGAGAGGGTTTGAATAAGCAAGTGCAGGAGAGCAGTGGCAGAATCTGGAGAACAAGGGAAGTCCAATTTTTTTTTTCACTTTTATGGTCTGCAGAACCTTCTCTGGCTGCATCTTATAGCATTGAGTAACAGTACCTTCAGTTTTGTATGTGAAAATATGTAAGAACATAAGAAATGACCTCCTGGAACAGGCAAGCATCTGTCTTGGTCCATCCTTCTGTCTCTGAAAGGGCAATGGGAGATGTGATGCAGGGAGAGCAAAGTCTGGCTACAAAAAGAAGAGAAAGCAAAATATCTCAGAGCTGTTGAAAAGCATAAGCAGGGAAAAGATGAAGGCTGAAATGACTTTCCTTTTTTTTAGTTTGTTTTTTTTTTTGTTTCCCTAGATGTGTCAGGATGACATCAGGAGCTCATTTTGACAGGAGGTTTCTTTTTGGAGCTGTTGAGTGTATTTCCCTCTTATTTTTGGCTTAATTGAGAATAATTGCTATGACTTCTAAGGGCTTAGATCCTAATTATGATATTGTAGTTTAACCAATTACTACACTTCACTTTCTCTTTGTCCAGGAACCCTTGCAGGGCCTTACTTTGGTTTGAGAGAGATGTGCTGGTTCATTAAGCTACAGAAATGTGCATTAATCCAAGAAAAGCAGTGTTGGGCTGGATGGATAGCACTTTGAAGGCAGTGCTGGAGTTCTGGTTGTTGGGTGGGGTAGATACTATCTTTGGTTTGTCCCCATAAGCACACAGATGGGTAAGCAGGCAGCTGGATAAAAGGAAAACTGGAAGAGGAGAGGTCGAGGTGGGATCTTAGGATGAAATTGTTTGGTGTGAGGGTGCTGAGCCCCTGGCCCAGGTTCCCAGAGAAGCTGTGGCTGCCCCATCCCTGGCAGTGTTGAAGGTTGGATGGGGCTTGGAGCACCCTGGGCTGTGGGAGGGGTCCCAGGCAGGGGATGGGACTGGATGAGCTGGAAGGTCCCTTCTATGGTTTTATGATTCTAGAAAATTAACTTGAGTTAGAAGAAAAGGAAAGAAAAGGCTTCAGACATTTCAGTCCCTCCAGTGCAGAACCTCATCTCCAAGGAGATAAAGAGAGTGGATGGGGACAGGGAGTACATTCAGGGAAACCAGAAAGGACAAGCCAGCAAGAAAGGAGATGCCAAAAGGAACCAAGCAACATAGAAAAAACAGTGACAAGGATTTTCTAAGAATGATTTTCTTGGTTTACCTGTGTGCTTCTGTCTCTACTAGCTCTCAGGCTCAATACTCAAGCTGGTTAGAGAAATGAGCAATTAAAAGGACTTTAAAAAGATCCTGGGCTCCCAGCAAGGCACAGGGTTTCTTGGAGCCCTTGTTTACCCTGAGCATGCTCAGAGCCCTGCCTGGTTTTAGCACGGCTGAGCCTAAATTAAGATTCCATTTTCACTGCTTTGCAGACACAATCTATCTGCAACATGATATTTATCCCTACAGCTGGCAGCTGTGGTGTCAAGTGCTACAGATAGATGAGAGCATTTTACTCTGATGCAAATATTTCTTTTGCCACATTTGCTCTCTGAGGCAGTCACACACAGCAAAGTTTGCAGCAAAATTGTACTGGCAAGAGTCAAAATTCCTCCTTCTCTGTCACTTAGAAGGGAATTTGGACTCCATATAGTCCAAAGATCTCCAGGGTAAGTGGTTGCTTCCTGTTTTACTTGGCAGGTTAGAAAAGGAGGTTCCACTTGCAAGAAAGTAAGTAATTAGCACTCTGGTTTGCATAATGCAACAATTAATAGAGATTTGGTGTTGAGAATGCTCCCCAGCAAGAACAAATCACTCCTAAATGAAAAGCTCCATTAAAAAAAAAAAAAATAAAAAAAAAAAAGTTTCTCTTTTATGTGACAAACTCCTGAATTAAGTAATTCTTGGCTGTTGAAAGATCACAACAGAACTGGAACAAAAGAGAAAAGTCTCCTGACTTTAAAAAAAGCAAGTCATTCAAATGTGCCAGGCAAAGGGTGTTCTGGGTTTGCTGTCTTGAGTGGTTTTACCCCATCATTCAGGCTGCTCTCATTTTTTGTATGAAACAAAAGTCTCCAGACTTGGGGACACAGGGAGCAGCTCGTTGGCTGCATAAGGGCAGAAAGCCAGGATGAAGGAAATCTGTCATCTTCCATGTGGGTCAGGAGTTTGTGTTTTAGGAGGGTGCTTGGGAATGAAGTTTGAGTTAAGGACAGGGAAGGTGATGCCCAAAGGAGCAGCTCATGCTCAGAGCTGGCCAGGTGGGTCTGGGACAAGAGAACTGGAGAGATGGAGGGCATAGGAGAGGGTGTGGAGGTGTAGGACGACCTGGATTTCTTCAAACAGCTGGAGGAAGCCTCATAATTCCTGTGGGAGACTTTATGCATCTGTTACAAGGGTATCTGATAGGGTGGAACAGGATTTCTGGAGGGACAGTGGCCCATGAGTGGGTTGCTTAGGGCAGATGTTCCCTGGATCTGGTAGGGAAGGAGATGGGGATGTGCAGATCAATGGCAGCTCTGGCTGCAAGGACCTTGGGATAATGGTATTTAAAGCCTTTAAAACACTGTGGGAAATGAATAAGGGGATGAAGCCTTGAGTGATTTGATCTGGCTTTGAAGCTGGCTGTTTTGAGCAGGTGTTTGGAGCAGAGAGCTCCAGAGGTCTCACAGATGAGGTTATTTGATAAGTGTCTGATTTCTCAGTTCTGCACCAAAAGGGGAAATGAGCAGAGTTTTATTTCATGAGGTCAGAATCTTTGTGCTGTGGATTTGCTGCAGTATTAGCTGATTTGTAGAGCTGTCTTTTCCTAACACTTTCCTTGTGTGGCTATCTGGCTGTGACCTTTTTGGAAATCACACTGAATTTTGGGTTTGGGTCTTGATCTCAAAGAAAAGAAAAAGTATAAAGCAGAATATGACCCATGAGCAGCTCTTCTTCTGGCTTGGCTTTTGGTTCAATTTGTCTTATCTAAGGTCTGAATTCTCTCTTGCTGTTTTTTAGCCTGTTTCTGTTGAACCCTCCAAACACAAAGTAAATGAGAATTCCTGTTCATGATGGTTGGAGATGTACTTATTCTGAACCTCAGGAAATAGCTGACTGTAATTTTGAAGCATTAAAATAATTTACTGGGTATATTTAACAGTACTAAAATAGAAATGTCTTTACATTTTCTTAGTATTTCACTCTGTTTAATGCCCCTCTTACCTCTTGTTTTTCAATACAGACTCAAGTTCATGTTTTCACTTAGTTTCTGCTATGTTTGTGCAGCATTGTAGTGGCTGGTCTGTAAATATCAGTTATTTGGTTATAGGAATAAGATCAGTTTTTTAAAAACAAGCAAAAAAAGCCACTACTGAGGTTTGCTTTTAGTTAAAATATGTTGTAATGGGTTATATTTCATCCATCTGGATTCCTTTCAGGTTGGTTTGTTTTTTTTTTTTTTGCTATGTGCAGTACATTACCTTAAAAACTCAAGATGTGCTTGGAAAAACAGAAAAACCTACATCTGTGTTACTGGTTTTGATTATTTCCCAAGAGCTGGGATTCTTATCAAACTATCAGGTAAATTTATATCTAGCCTGGGTAATTGTACTGTCCATAGGAGCTTTTGAGATCTCTGGGATTTTTTGTACAGTTCAAACCTTTACAACTCATCTTCACATTTTGCTCATACTCCACTTTTGTCCAAAGGAAATATTCAACTTTCTTCTGTACTCCCTCTAGTGTTTAATGCACTGTATGGCTGAAAACAGCAAACAAACACATGCTTGTTTTCACTCAAACCCAGTGAAAGAGCTTATGTAATATTTTCTTTCTTCTTGCTTAGGTTCCTTTGGGGTTTGTTCTCATGAGACTCGTGAGCCCATTTGAGCTGACAGGAAAAACCTCCCCGTGTGTTTGCAAAATCAAGGTTCAAGCTGGGCTTTGAATATAAAATCATTTCAAAACTTACCCAATGCAAAATATGAACAAGAAAAAGCCTTTGCTGTCAATTGGTGGCTCATAAGGAGGCAAATTAATTGCTATCCAAGTGAATCTTATTCCCAAGCAGGTATTTGTTGCAGTTGCTTGCAGTCGCATTTAAGCTGGGGCTGGGAAGAAGAGACCTGGATGAAAGCAACTTGGATTTTTTTCAGTTACATAAAACTCTGAAAGGCTTTTACAAATTGCTTCTGTGTGGGAGGCAGCTTGCTGCAAAGCTGTCACTTGAAACTTTATCAATCAGAAGACAGTACCGTGTTTAATTATGCAGATTTTTCAAAGTAAAAGAACTTTTCCTTGCATGAAAATGTCGAACGGAGTCAGGTGAGATCTGGAACAATCTGAAAGGTTTTGAAGAGTTTGCTAGGTTTAATTGAAATAGCTTCAAAAAGCTTGCTCTTATGAAGAAATGTAGTCTACTTGAAGTGTTTTAGCTTTCTTCTTTATAAAAGAAAACCCTTTTCTCTCCTTGTATATTGTACAAATTGTCACCAGCTTCTAATTATCCCTTTACCCAGCAAAGGAGTCCATCTCTATGTATCCTTGAGTCTCTCTGAAGTTGTAAAGATTTCCACTCCCTGCATTTTCAGGACCTAATTTAGGAGCCTTGAGCCTTAAAATAATGGGATGTTGAAATTTCCTGTCCATCAGTGCCCGGGGAGGGCAGCAAATGCTGTGCTCTTCGCGGAGCATCCAATAAACCCTTTCCTCGTGGAGAGGGTTTGGATTTCTCACCAAGCAGGCAGAATGCTGCAGACATCGTGATGCTTGCTAGGAAACCTCAAAAACCTCTCAGCTGTGCTTTCTGGTTTGCTGCCATGATGTCATGTCTCCCATATCTTCCGAGAGAAGCAAGGATGAGTTGGGTTTGATGCTGCGTTAGCAAGACAATCAGAAAGGAATGTGAATTAATCATGACCACTCCATTTTGCTAATGTGTTTTGTGATGGAGGGGAGAGAGAGAGAGAGTGAGTTTCCTTTTGCTCTTTTACTTTTGGGGCTGTTTGACTTCATTAGAAGTTGAATGATACAGTTTGTTCTCACTCGGAAGGAACACGCACCACGGACGTGTCCCGTAGTTATGACTGATCTGTTCTCTGAACCCTCCAGAGTTTATTGTGCAACAGAGTTGGCACCACTACCTGTTGAAATTTGAGAAAATCCCGACTTCTACTGGAAAGAGCCACTTCTGAGATGACTGTAACAAACCCAAGAAGCAGTTCTCCCTCAGATTTCTCCTGGCTTTTCCACTCGTCCCCTCTTTTTCTAATTTGGATGTAACCTCCCTTCATTTCCTCTCCTCTGGCAGGGCTGTCCTTTTTCTCAGCTTCATACATGAAGGTTTTCTGAGAAATCCTGACAGTATTACCCAGCTGGGAGATGACTCCAACCTTCTTCCCTGTGCCTGGTGTAGCTGGTAATAAAAATGATGGATTGCACCTCTCCTTCTCAGGTCCTTTCAAATGCTTTGGACCCAGAGCTCACGCTCAGCTGTGTTAGGATAAGGTCACAGGTCCTCACCCTCTGACTCTTTGCAGATTTCCTTTTAATATCCCTGTGAACTTGCATTGCCTTTTTCTTGTTCTTTTTATGCTTCAGCCTGGAGTTCGCCTTCTGGCAACTTCCCTTCCCCCAGCTGCTTTGTCTTCTTCTTTAGCTCTGTTTTAAATCAAGTTGTATTTCTGGATTGAACACCTACAAGGCTGTGACCTCTCCAGTGAACTTGAAAAATGGGCTATTCTGTGGGTTTTAGTCTCTCAGGGTCACAAGTCCTGCCTCTGCTGTCTGGGACTAGAGCACATCAAAGTCAACTGTCCTATTTTTTGGCATTCAGACTGGAAGCCAGAGAAAGAAATGTGGCTGATTCTTTGGGAATTTATGTCTCCTAACCTATGAGTTCCTTTAGGTCAATCAAACAAAGGTGCCAGCTGCTATGGATGTGCTCTTTTCTTCCCACCATTTCTTAAACTCCTGGCTCAGAAAACAAAAGAGAAAGTCAGGAGGGTTGCAGATGGAGATGCTCTCTCCGGAGAGATTCTCAAAGTACCAGAGGTCACAATCCCTATCTCTGGGGCCTCTCTTTTGTCTCTCCAAGCCTTTTGAGTGCAAAGACATTTTGAGAGAAGCTCATCTGAACAGTGGCTTTCTGTTCTCAGCCTGGCAGCAGAAGTCCTTGTCTCCATCTATGTAATCAAAGGGAAAGAGCAGCTCTTCAACCCAGCCCTGTACCACCCCGAGGCAAAGAAAAACTTCTCACTGGTGCCCTGTAGCACCCTGTGTGGAGCACATGGAGCTTGTGACCCCTTGATGATCTGCTTGCTGAATTAGCAATTGGTGTCTTTGGAGCAATCCCAGAGTGGCAGGAGCCATATTGAGAAGCTTTTCCCACTGCTATTCCATCTCCAAGAAGATTTGAGGGAGAGATTCACCTTCAAGCCTGTTCATGGCTTCTGAGCCCCAGGAGGGTGTTCTTGTAATACCTCAGAAACCCACGTGGAAGCCAAATCCCTCTACTCTTGTTTACTTGCCTATGAATTATGCCTGGAAACCATCTGAATTTATTTGTAAGTAGTTGAGCATCTTGTGATTCAGAGGTGTCTTCCCAGTAGTACTACAGTAAGTGGTTATTCACACAAGAGCCTCCAAACTCAAACCCCAGACTGTGAAGTGGGATTGACAGTCACTGAAATTTATGGCATCTGTAGTAGTGAAAGGAAACTCACTACTTGAAGTAGCACCCCTGCTGCCTTCAGCTTATGGGTTTTAGATACAGAGCATTTCAGACATTTCTGTGCTACCCCTAATGAGGAAAGAAGAGGAGAAGTCAACATTTAAAGATTTTGAACTGAAAGCAGAGCTCTAGAAGTTGGAAAATCTGCTCTTAAAATTCTCTCACCTCATTTAGGAAAATGGGGTGATTTAAAATGCCATCTTGAGATTGACATGAAAATTTGAAGACTGTATCAGCGACTGTTATGTAAATGGTTCTTGAAAAGTCTCTGGATCATTTACTCAGAGGCATATTTAAAGCAGGAAATAACTTATTCATGCATTGTTTCATGAACTCATACTGTGATTTTTATTTTTTTTTTTTTTCAAGCTACTGGGAATGAAACTCAAAGAATTATGACCAGGTAGAAACTCACATGATAAACAAGGGCAGCAGAGTGGTTGTGGAGGTGACATGAAAACAAATCCTGGGAATAAATACTGAACCAACAAGTGATACACCAGAGCAAGCTGAAGGAAATTGCTGTGTGAAGTTTTGATTTGGGATCTTTTCACTGTGGATGTCAGAAAGTCTTCCAGGAATTTCACTTAAAACGGAAATTAGGACTTCAAGCTAAGATGCTGGGATAATATCTCCCTGTCTTAGGCACTGAGCAAGGGTTAACTCCTTTTTAGGAATGACTCTGGGCTTTCCAGAGGACATCGTGTACTTTCAATCCTTGACAAATGTTTGGGTTATTTTTTATAATGCTGGAAATGTGAGGTGGTTTTACTCATAAAAATGACTATGATAAAACATGTCAGCTGAATATCAGAGAAGGTACTGAAACAAAAGACTCAGGAAATTACTGCTTGGATGGAGGGTAAGGTTTTGGGGCCATTTTTTTCTTGCTCCCATGATGTTGTGGCAGAAAGACTTTGTAAGTGAATAATCTGAGCAGATGGAAGTGAAGAAAGGTCCTAAAAGGACCTAATCTTATATTCAAGCATTTATTTCTTGCAGTTCATTCCATTCACATTTAAAATGGGGCTGAGAAGAAAGACCTGGGCCGAAGCAACTTGCTTTTTTTGTTACATAAAATTCTGAATGCTAATTTTCTGGGGTTTGTTTACACTGGCAGACACTTGCCTAAGTAGGATACAGGAGAGCTATTTCATTCCTGAATTTCCTACTCACTCAGGATCCTTTGTGACTTTGGACAATTGAGTTAACCCTCCATTTCATGGGTTTCTACCTGTAAAGAGCAAAGGTCTTAAGAAAAATGTTTGTGGGAAACATCAAATCATGTCCTATCAAACTATATGGGTACAGAATTTATCACAAAGAATCACAGAATTGTGATGGGTTGGAAGGGAGCTCAGAGCTCATCAAGTCCAACCCTTGCTCCACTCCCCCCGTGGTTCCCAGCCCATGGCACTGAGTGCCACATCCAGGCTCTTTTGAAATATCTCCAGGGATGGAGAATCCACCCCTTCCCTGGGCAGCCCATTCCAATGGCTGAGCACCCTCTCCAGAAAGAAATTCTTTCTAATGTCCAACCTAAACCTCCCCTGGCACAACTTGAGACCTCTTGTGCCCTCTTGTCTTGCTGAGAGTTGCCTGGGAAAAGAGCCCAACCCCCCCCTGGCTCCAACCTCCTTTCAGGGAGTTGGAGAGAGTGATGAGGTCTCCCCTGAGCCTCCTCTTCTCCAGCCTCAACACCCCCAGCTCCCTCAGCCTCTCCTCATAGGATCTGTGCTGGATCCCTTCCCCAGCCCAGTTGCCTCCTTTGGACCTGCTCCAGCACCTCAATCTCCTTCCTGAGCTGAGGGGCCCAGAACTGGACACAGGACTCAAGCTGTGGCCTCCCCAGGGCTGAGCACAGGGGCAGAATCCCTTCCCTGGACCTGCTGGCCACGCTGTTCCTGGTTGTTAGGGCACAATTCCTGTATCCAGGTGATGCTGGAAGCTGTGTCCATCACTGAAAGGCACTCAGCCATATGTCCCATTGGCTGTTTCTGCATCTGTGAAATTGTACTTGAAGTATAAAGGTTAACATGGGGTTTTCTTTAAACTCAGATTAATTTCTGAGCTAGGGATACAAGCCCAGTCTTTAATTTTATGTATGGGCTTAAGTTTGAGTCCACTTGTACTCTTCTCAGGTTTTTTTACTGCTTATAAATTACTGCAGATCAGCTTGACTAGATGGAAAATAAAGTCTGGAAAAGGTTAAGTGTTGACTGCAGGGCAAATATAACTTTATATCAAATGGACCAGATGCCCCTCTCTCCAGAGGGAATAAATTCTCTGCAACACAGAGAGTTTTTCCAAAGCTGTTGTCTTCTACCCTCAACAGCTTTGGTGACCAAAGGAGGTTTTTTCTGGTTCAGAATAATTATTATAATAATTTTTTTTTTTTATTATTATTTATTATTGTTTTTAGTGCCTTTCCTTCAAGAGCCACAAGGTCCTTCATGAGCAAGTTTGCATTTGGTACTTTGCTGAAATCTCTGCAAACTGTGCTAGGGCATCAGTCTTCAACACTTTGGGCTTTAAAGCTGACAGCCCACATACAAACTTTGCTGTGAGAAGACTTGACATGGAAGGATCAAGAGTTTCTGGTAAGGGTGGTTTTGGCTTTGTGCAGATCTGGGAAGATCAGATTATTCTGTTATTTGTAACACTCATCCTCATGAACAGACAGGCTGCCACTCCTTTGGCTTAAAAGAAAAAACAAGAAATAAAATCTTTTCACATCCCTGGGGCTTGCTATTGAGTTATTCTTAGTTTTATCTGAGAAGGAACATTTCTGAAGCTGTCAGAGTGACCCTGAAGCAGTGATACCTTGTGGCTACAAATCTGAATCAAACTGCTGCTGGCTGCTGTAGTGGAGATGGAGAATAGCACTGAAAAAACTGAATGTAGAACTTCTCCTCTTGCATCTTCCCTTCAACTTGTGATGCCTCACTTCATCTTGGAAGTAGAGCTGGAGAAACCTTTGCAGTTTTGCTGTTCACATCCATGAATGGCTTTTAATTTATCATTTCATTTATGGGATGAGAACTTTTCCATAAAATACAGAAACTGAGTGCTGAACTATTGAAGTCCCTGTTTGCTCAGTGCCCCTTTTCTGGGCCTGATTTAAAATTGTCCTTGAAGGAGTCCCAGCCTTTTTTTTTCTTTTTTTGCCTCCCTCAAAGCTGTCTGCAGTGTGCTCTGAAGCAAAAGAGAGTGCTGAGCATCCACAGTTAGTTTTAAACAAAGATTTAGTCAATGCTGACACTGTGATTGGATTTTATGGCATTTTATGCATGAGCAAAACAAGAGAAATCTTGTGTTTGAAAAATCAGTTTGTGGCAGCAGGAAGAACTTAGTCATGGTAACCTCTGATTGCAGGAGGTTAGAAATGGTGCACAGAAAAATTAAGCTTAAATTAAGGCATTGTGGTAAAGATGGAATTCTTGTTTTTTAGAAGAGGAAAAAATGTGTAACTCAGACAGTGAAGCAAGTAGGTTTATAAATCTCAATAATAAATCAAGAGGAAAGGATGTGTTTAGGCAAGGAAATTTCTTGTGTCCCTCTTGAAATCTGTATGTATGATATTTCTTACTCAAGTGAAGAAATCAGGACTTCAGGACAGAAAAAACAAAATCCTTCCCTTGGCTCCATAGGGTTAGAATTCACACAGTTCCTCTCCATGTGATCCACACGTGTTATAAGAAGATAAATCAAGCAATGGATAAGAGTTATTAATTGCCCACATAAAAGAACTTGGGCCTGACATCATGTGGGTGGAAGGGATGATCAAATCAGAGCAGAGTTTGCAGAGCACAGGAGAAGAAAAAACACTTTTTTTTTTCCATGCCTCTCCCCAGATGTATTTTGCCACGGCCTCTTTTGCCCTCAGCTGTGTGTTTATCTGTATGCATGGTGTGGAAAAAGCTTTTAAGTGGAAAAAAAACCCTGAATTAAACCTATGCCCCATAGTTTGCTCCTTTATGTTTAGTCCCTTTAAACACTGGTCCGTCACCATTTTACCTTTCTTCTCTGAACATGGATCAAAGCCTCTTTGGTTCAGTGCCTCCTGATTACCTTGGGTACCTTTTTTCTTTGCTGTCTGTGTGTGAATATCTTGTTGGGATTGAGATGTGTCAGTGACACAGAGGCTGGCCTGGCCCCTGTGTGTCTTGCTCTGAATATTGAAAGCAAAAATAATAGGTACACACACAAAAATGGATTTTGCCTCAAAGGAAGGTATTTCTCTCTGCTTTATTGGACTTGCTTATTTTTATGTGCTGTCCAGATAGTGAAAATATGTAAGTACATTCCTATATAAACATCCCTAATTCCTATAGACACTTTAATAAATAACTGAAACTCTATTTTTCAGTGCCAGCATCACTCGAAGCACTGAAGGGCTGAGCACTTTGCATGCAAAACAAACCAGATCTCTCATCCTGAGTTTTTATACTCAGTAGCCCTCAAATTCTCACTGCTGTGAAGAGCCTTTTGTGCACACAATCACATCTTTAAGGATTTAGATATTCAAAGTAACTTCTGTGCAGAAGCATCAAAGATCAGGGCCCAATGGGACAAGAAGCAGAAGAAAGAGCTCATTGTCAGTAGGTAATAACTCCTTGTCATTCTCTGTGGGAGGCTGGTGGAGGTTAAAAAATGGGAAAGATTGTTGCTAGGCACTTGCCATATCATCTCTTGGTTAACCAGAACCCAGGATAGCCTGGGTTTAAGATCTCCTCTCCAAAAAATTTCCAATAGCTGTCCTGCAGCTTTTTACTGGAAGTGAATCCTCTCTTCCCAGAGAAATATCTATAGCTGAGTATTAAAAGTAGGGAATTATTTGACCTAGCTGAAAACCTTCTGGAATGTTTCTGTTTTTCCAACCAGTTTCTCATCTTCATCCTGCCATGTTAGTTTTAATCTGGTTGCTATGTAACTCAGTGTTGTTATTTCCTCCTGAACCCTAAATGTACATTCCTCTCTAAATGTACATTCCTCTCTAAATGTATATTCCTTCCATCATGTCTGATGACAGCAACCTGAATCTGGGTCTCTATAAGCAGAAAACAAGGCCCATGGACTTTGTGTTTCATTCTCATCTTTAATGTGTTTGGCAATTTCCTCCAACTCCCTCGTGGCAACTGGTGTCCCAACTTGAAATCGCAGCAGAATCCATTTCTCCAGCTAAAAGGCTGCAGATTTCTCTCCCAAAAGGGAGGCTATTTGACATTTGTTTGTTGGCTAATCTCTTTGAGAAATCTTACATAAGCTCCCAGAGTGGAGCTGCCAATTTCTGCACGTTGGAGGAGAAATGCTTCCTTATTTGGAGAGGTTTGCTCCTACTCGGGGCCACAAGAGTGGTTTCCAAACGCTTCTGGTATTTGATGACTGTGGCATAACTTGGGAAATCTTTGTGCTCTTTATTTTCCTCCTTCCAGTTGTTTTCAGGGAAAGGGTGGCAGGCAGGGGGAAAGTCCTTCAAGCTTTTGCTGCCTGTGGTAGGTTTGGTGGAGGGAGGGGGGGGGCTTTTTCGACACCAAAACCTCCAAACAGAAACCCCCAAACCAGAACTGTCTCCCTCCTCCTTTGAGCCTTTTTGTTTTGCTAAGGAATAGGGAACAGCAAAAGGAGAATAGGTCTGAATTTCTGTGGGACATCAAGGATTGCTGCTCAGCTTCAGGAGGGCAGCTCAGGGTCTTGACCTGCATCATGTCCAAGATACCCTTTGCTTGGCGTGGGGTCCCTTGGGACAAAGGGCCCTTCAGTGACCATCAGGGTCACCTCTGTGGCAGTGGTGTGAAGCCAGATTTTAGGGCTGAGCTTGATTCCCTGGTAATTGACCTCTCTTGGTGGATCTAGAGCAGAAACATCTGTACATGAATCATGTTTGTGGGCTCTGGTGCTGATGGCAGGGCTGTAACACTTGGGAAATACACATGGACAGACTGACCCCAGGGACTGAAGTGGTTATTTGTAGGGGTTAGAATCTGGGGAGAGAGTTTTTTCTGCTCAAGTGTCTCTTTCCCTTTCCTCTGACCTATAAATATATATATTGAAGGCACCCTCTGCATTATGCTTTCCTCAGTTTACCTGTTTTTCTCCTCATGTTTGACAAACTGTTTGTTTAGAAACGTGTATCGCTGTTTCTCAGGGATTTATTTTCTAGCTGCCAGCTCCAGAGTTGGTTTTACATGTTTAATTTCATTATGTTCATGAGGCAACGTTGGCAGGGAAGGCACTATAAAAAGCATTCATTTCATGGAGTGGTACAAACATGTTTTCAGCTGAATTGATGACACTGAATACAAAACACTCCTCATTTACGCTTCCCCTTAAGGTTTGTTTAATGAACTGAAGTTTTTCATATTACTTAGAGGTGCAGTTCCTTCTACCCATCCAGAAAGGATAAAAAACCTAGTTTGCATTTACAGCTGCTGTCTTGTGGAAGATAAACTATCTAGGAACCTTCCTCCCGAAAACTTTGGGTCTTATGGTGATTCCTCCACTCTTCTTTTTTCCTGTTCCCCTTTGAACTCTTTCATAGTGAACATATGAATAAAAATGACTATGTGGAAAATATGGATTTGGAAGCTATCTAGAAATTTAGGTGCAGGTACATGTTCACAGTTGGGCAACTGAGGTGTTTGAGATACAGCACTGGTTTTGGTCTTTGGGATGTATTGACACTGCCTGTGAGCACACAGCCACGAATTCCCCAGTGCAAATAATTTCTTGCATTTACATATAATCTTTTTCCTTGGCAGTGGGATAGTATTAATTAAAATGCTCATTACTACTTGTGATCTGATACTTTGCAGGAGGCACTTCCTGAGGCTATTAACAAGGGCTGGAATGAAAAGCTCCTGTTTCTGGGGCTGTTTCATACAGTGGTGTCTAGAGGCTGGAAGTGGTCTTGGCTAATACTGCTCCATCCAGGACTCATCTAAATGCTTAATTAATTTTCTGGTGAGGTTGCACAGCTCTGCCAGGTCATGTAGTGAAACTGGGAAAGATAAGACACGTGTTAAGCAGAGCCTGAAGAGAGATAATTTGACCATACTGCTTTCCTGTGGACAGGTTCTGATACACAATTAGAGCTTTATTGAGTGATGGATCTCCTGCCCATCAGTTCAGCTGACCTATATTTTAATGTAAATATTAAAAACAGCTAGAAAAGGGAGGTAGTTGAGGCCTCATCCCTGGAGAGATTCAGGGGGAGGCTTGACAAGGCTCTGAGCAACCTGATCTGGTTGAGGCTGTCCCTGCTGAATATAGGGGGGTTGGACTGGATGACCTTGAGAGATCCCTTCCAACCCAGGTTATTCTATGATTCTGTAAGGTGTTGAATTAAAGACCATGGCTTAACTTCTCACTTTTTTTACTCTTCATCCTCCACTGTATCTCCTTTTCTACCTCTGGAACTTGCATGCTGACAGTAGCTTCAGGTTGCAGAGCTTCAGCTGGGGCAACAGTTGGTAATTTATCCAACATTCTGCATATGGGCAATGCAAATTAAAATGACAGAGATCAGTGTGCATGGCAGATGAAGGTGACCTCAGCCCTGTTTGCACAGCCTGGTTGGAGGAGGCAGAAAGAAATCAGGGGCAGAATTAGGGGAGTTTTGTGGAGGTTCCTGTTTCGTATCAGTAACGGGTATCGCATCAAGGAGATGCCATATGCCTCGCTGAATATCTGATAGACAGAGGAGACTTTGAACAGAAAGAGGTTTGGAGCCAATGCCTTATCAAAGGCTGTCAGAATAATCATTTTTTCCCCCTGATTTCAGTCAATTGCTGTCTGACAATTGAAAAGAAGCCTATTCAGAGCGTTCACCCACGCTGGTGCCTGATCCGCTCTGCTCTGCAGCCATATACTGGGAAGCAAAAAAAAAAAAAAAAAGGAAAAGTACACATATGAAGCACCAAATGGAGGTTGTTAAACACAAACCATATGTGTTATTGAGCTTTGGAACATAGAGAGGTTACGAAACCATTCTTGGAAACGAAGACAAATGCATTTCCTGTGCATCAAAATCCTTTGTAACAAGGACGGGGCACAGTGAAGATGAGAGAGCTCTGAAATTCAGCTGGTGACTGAAGCCTGATCATCCTGTGATAAGCAAGTTCAGGCAGCTGTAGGAATGTGATTAAATGCAGGGCATGATAATTATTGGTAAAGGATTTTCATCTATTTTCATTGACTTTGTAGTCTCCTGAGTATGAATTGGAAACAAACTTCCAGTTCTCACCAACCTCATTGAGCCAGAACTTGGGATTGGTGATAACACTGAACTCACTATTAATCTGTCAAATCTGAACTTAGAGTTAACTTAAAGTGTCATGGTTTAGGCTTACCTGTCCCTGTAATTCCCAAAACTTGTGTTCAAACTTACTATGCAACATTAATCCAGATGATTACTGGATGAGAGAGGGGGAAAGAAGATGCCAAAGGCTCCCCACAAACCAAATACTGTACAGTGCAGAGTCAAATGGAATCTGAACATCAGTGATTACATTTTTAGTAGGATGAGTGTTCTGACTAAAATGCAGCAATCTGTCACTTGGCCTTTCTTTGACATTCAGTATATCGAAATTACCAGGGAAAGATTAGTTTTTGACATGCTAAATTAACTAAGTTGGAAATTTGAGCTTTATCATCTGCTAATTGTCACAGGGAGAGGGAAGAGTTGTTTGTCTTTTATTTTCTAAGCAGGCTGTTCAGGATAGCAATTAATAATATTAACAAACTGAAGTAAAAATGTTATCCAAAAATTTGGATGCAGAATTGGTTAAGAGAAACAACTTTTAATCTGTGCAGTGGTTGCACTGAACATTTTCCTGTAAAGTCCAACATAACCATAATTAGTGTTTTTATGCATAATATTTATTGTTGGGCAGGTCACCACGTTACATCAGGGCACTGAGGTTGGGCTGGGCCTGCTCACACCCACCCTGCAGTGGCTTCTGGTGCAAACCAGTATTTACTTTCTTGTCAGGGTGAAGGCATTAATTTGGGGTCAGGAAATATTTCTGTTACCATTAGTTTGATTCTTTTTTGTGGTGGACAGAGACAAGGGCAAATTAATTGCTGGGTTGGAAGCCAGTCTTTCATAATGAGAAGGGAAAACCTGGCAACTTCATTAAGTAGGTGAAGAATAAATGATATAAAAGGACATTTTAGGTATCTAGAAATATATGTTCTTGCTCATGAATGATAATGTTTCACTTCTTTTTTTCATTATTATTATTATTTATCTTGGTGTGGTTTCTTCAGAGATAGAAAAATCCACCTGACCCAAAGATAAATGATGCTTCTGTGAATAAAAATCTTGTGCAATCACAGCCTTTACACGTTCTTAAATCTGAACAATGAAATGCTGTTTGTAATTACATTTCCTCTAGCACAGGCTAAAATTTTGTTTTCTCTCTACTTACTTTCAAAATGTAATTTTGGTTTCTGGTAGCTAAATGATAAATCCATGGAAGCTGTGCCAGGTGATGATACTGGGACCTGCTCAGATCTGAAATTCTGTTTACTCAAGCACTCATTGTGTTTGAATCTCAACAAATCCATTTATTTTTAGCTCCCAGAGAAATGTGAGTCCTGTAAAAAATGTGGAAAAGAAATTTCTGGAAAGTTTTAACTGGTAGTTAAGCACCTACATCAGTGGCCTTGTTGTGAAAGAGAGATTTCACTGGTATTTATCAATTATTTGAGAGTGCTCCAACCTTGGCTTCCTATTCTTAGGTGTTAGATATGAATTTGTAGGCCTTTTGCTAAGGAAATATGTAGAGAAATACTGTCTTTTTAGCAATTATTTCAGTATACAGTGTTAAAATGTAAAACTGTGCTTGAAGATGGATGTTTATGTATACATGCCCCAGAATTTTTTGGGCTCTATTCCAGCCTTAGGTGAACAGTGTGGGCAAAGCTGTAAGTGCAGCCTTGTAATTGTTAATAGAAAATTCTGTGGGCAGCCTGACTTATTGCCAGGAAAATGTAGATGAATGGAAGCATCAACTTACATCATTTTTTTTGACAGTATAGAAGTGCATGAATTAAGAGGTTTCTTTGCTCATTCATTCCACTCCTGCTCCTGGAAGGAGGCTTCAAGTAGCAGCGAGGGCTCGTCAGGGCCTTATGAAATTTTGATTTATGATGGGTTGGCTGTGGTGGGAGTGTGGTGAGGCTGGGTGCATTGCTGGGAGTTCAGCACACCCATCCTCCCCCTGCTAGTCCCATCCTGAGAGCACGGGCTGAATTAATAGAAAGAGATGAAGATTAAAGGAAGGTAAATCCCAGCGTGTGATTTGTGTGGGTATGGACGTCCCTCCAGGTGTGTGTAAATCTTGGTCCCCTGCTTGTATCCAAGGCAGACTTTGCAAATAACTCTTGCTCAGGATGAAACCACAGGAATTCAGGACGCTGGGGTGAGCAGCATCCTCTCCCAAACAATGTGGTCAGGGCTGGGCAGTGTTATGAAAGTTTGCTGCAAAGCTCACGTTGCATCCTGAGACCCGGAGTCTAACGTCAGGAGTAGAGATTGATGAGCTGAGGACAAAATATGCAATGGCTAATTTGGAAAAATGAAAAATATATCTTCTAGGACACCAAGAGAGGATGTTTCTTTGTCAAGTCTTTACTTCTTCCGTATCATGTGTGGGGAGAGAAAGAGCACAAGGCACCGACAGCTTGATCCAACTGCTATAATTAAATATGTGTGTGGGGAGGAAAGGAGCCTGGCTGATCCCAGGAAAGCTTCGCCTGCCATTACTTTATGTTTATGCAGTGCTGACTTTAGAAGACCTTAAATTCATTTAAAAAAATTTAATATCTGCAGACCTGCAGCACTGCCCCTGTCCATGCATCCTTGGCTCTGCCCAGAGGTACATATGTCCCATTGCCAAGTCAGCTTGCTGCATGCATAGCATGGGAAGGCTGCAGCAGAGGATTTGTAGATGAGGCAGAGGAGAAGTGCAGGATTTCTCCCTGCTGAACCCATCTGAAATCCTCTTTTATTCCTTATTAACTAGAAAATGTAACAGTGTGATCGTGCCCAGTGCGATGCGTGCGGCGCATCAGCAAAAAGGTAGAGCAAAGCAGTCGTGCTGCTTTATCACAAGGTTTCAAGCTGTTCTTTTAATTATAGACCAAGTTAGTTAATAAAAGTAAAGGAAATGAGACCTCTTCTGAGCAGTGTACAGTGCACTGTCACATCTTTTCCCAAGTAAAGGTAATTAGGAGGTAGATGAGCGTGGTGCTTTGCCGCGCTGCGCCCTCCCGTTCCGCGTTTGTACACATGGTTTGAAAGGAGGGAGCAGCTGAATTTGGTGTAGGTGGGAGTTGTGTCTCAGAAGTTTTGTCTTGAAGCTTTTGGATCAGCTGGTCTTATCAGCAGTGAGAGGCTGGGGACAGAAACATAATAATGTTCCCTAATATTTTGGCTTCCTGCGCGAAGGCACCGTCTTTAAGCTAATTGTTCTGCTTTGCGTTTGCAAAACATGTAAAGTTCTGTGGAGCTGCTCTAAAGGAATATAAGGCAGAAGATCTGGCTTCATATTTTAATATTTCAAGGTGATTCTTAGCAAATTACATGTTTGCTTCCCAGTGATTTTCTTTTTCAAAATGCTTCCTCTGAATAACCTCCTTTAATTCCTCTGAGGGTCGGCAGAATGGACCCATGACAGCACCTCCTGTGATGGGCTTCACTCTGGTTTCTGGGTCTTGCTTCTTCTGGGTTTGGGGCTTGGACATTTGGGAGGGGGATGCCCACAGGCTGGTGAGATGCTGCATTTCTGCATCACGTTGTGTCCATTGGGACTTGCTGAGTGCTGAGGGCAACCTTCTCTTTCTGTGACTTTTGCTGAAGGTGAGCCAGCAGCACGATGGCAGTGGATATTCAGAAGTGGTTTTGGGGTGTTCTGCAATGGAAAGAGGAAGCAGGTTGTGGGAAAGGACCATTAGTCTTCAAATTAAGCATTCACCAGTGGGAAGGACCAGATTTAAGGCTTCTGGAACTTCCTCCAGCTCCCTTCCCTGCACGTGGTATGATACAGTCTGTAATTACACCTTCTCCACAGGAACCCAGGCACAGTCAGTGCACATGACAGCAGCAGCAAGGGGAAGATTAAGACACCAAGGCAAGCTCAATTTGAATCCTTTAAATTTGTGGTCTAAATATTCTAAATGTTTCTGCATGCACACAAGCTTTGTGCTGTCTGGAGTGAAAAATCCCCTTGGCCTCTTTAGCACCTACTTGGTGATGAATGATGCCAGTAATAAGGTGGTGGGAGGGATTGGGGCTGTGCAGTTAAAACCCTTCTGTATAAAGACTTAAAAAATAAAGTGTCAAAAGCAGAGGTGGCAGCACTGGAGCTGCCAGAGATGCTGGAGGCCAGGCAGTGGTGGGAGATGATGACAAGGGAAAGCTGCCAGCCAGCTGCCTCCCTGGGGGTGACAGTGGCTGCAGTGGCATGAATAATGGGGCAAAATATGGAAGTTTTATGCCTCTCATTTCTGATTGCCAGGATCAGATTTGTCTTGCTCTCTGCCATACATTACCCATCAATTTGAGCACTGTTATTATCAGCTTGAGCTTGTTTTCTGGGCAGAAATCATGCATCTCACTGATAAGATTATTATTCTAAGCTTTGCCTCATATTAAATGGAGAGAAAAAAAGGAAAGGAAAAAAAAAGGAAAAAAGGAGAGGAGAAGAGAGGAAAGGAAAGGAAAGGAAAGGAAAGGAAAGGAAAGGAAAGGAAAGGAAAGGAAAGGAAAGGAAAGGAAAGGAAAGGAAAGGGAAAGGGAAAGGGAAAGGGAAAATTTTGTCTCCTCTGCTGGAGGTTTTATCTCTCCCCACCTTTTCTGATTTGGTGTTGGTGCTGCTGGCCCTGGCCCTGCCTCAGGTTCGTGCCCCTGAGGGTCACCCAGGACCTGCAGGCTTGTGCTGGCTTTGGTTTCAGCTCTCCCAAACCTGTGAATTTTTGAGGAGATGGCTCCCTCGTGTGGTGCCAGCGCACAAACGTCATCTCCTGCTTCCCCTCGACAGAAAAACTAAAATTTGTTCTTTTTTTTTTATCAGAACAACGTTAACACAGCCCTATAGGTGCCTTTTCCACTGCTTGAGAGACTTAGACCTTGCTGGGCTCCCCTTGGGTCCTGGTATCGTGTCACCCACTTTCTGCATTGGAGAAGGAATCTGAAGCTACCCCTGAAGTTCTTATTAAATTAAGATGAACAATCTCACTGCAACAAGCTTCTGGAAAGTTTTCCTACTGGGGACACAAATAGTGGTTCATATTATAATTATTTTTTCCATCTTAATTTCTATGTAGTGTCTAAAATTAATTTGAGAAGGATGCTGAGCTTCATTTGCTGAGATCAGGACTCTTTTTCTTTTCTTCCCTTCCTGGGCATGAGCTCAGAGGGAGGCCAGGGAACAGATATTGGAATGTCCATGGAGCTGAGACCCAGCATCCTACAGTGGACAAACATCTCCATGGACCTGTCTGTGCCTGGGCCCAGGGATCCCTTCTGAGACAGATGCCTTTTGTGGTGTAGATGCATGTGTTTCTGGTTTATAACAAAATTTAAATAGGGGGAAAAAAAAAAAAAAAGCCACCCAAACTCTCACAATTTAGACAGCTGGTCTGGCAGTTGGTGATGTGAAGGCCTAATAAAATATTTATGCTATTTGTTATTTAGCTTCAGTTGGTTTTGGGTATTTTTTTTAAGAATTTGGGAATGGGCTGATGAAATAAAATAGCACAAGGTCCCTTGGGTGGGGGAGTGACATGTATTGGCAGAAATTTGGGGGCACTGGCAGCACAGGGGACTAATATTCTGTCTTCCACTCTCCTCAGATCGCATCTTTTTGTTTTTGTTCCGAGCAAGAGGAGGTGCTGATAAATACACTGAAAATATTTTCACACTTCTGCTGGGTGGAATTTTGATGCAGTAACTTGTACATGAAGGCCTGGCTTCCTGAAAGCTTCTGAGTCAGTGACAAGAGTCAGCTTGACTCCGTTGTAGTGGTGGAAATCAGTGTTCCAAGTGACACCTCCCCTGAAGGTTTTGGGGGCTTGGGGTTTTAGGTCTTCAGGAAACTCACTGTGCAGGATTTAATGAGGGATCAAACTTCCAAAACTTCTCAGCTGTTCAAACCACAACACCCCAAACATAGTTTGGATAAATTTCAAGTAGCATTTAATTGTTTTCCAAGAGAGAACAGTTCTCTTAGAAATGCAGAGTGGCTCTTTTTAGTCAGTAAAACCAATATAATTCAATTTAGCATCCTCAGGGAATGACAAAACTAACACCACCACTTGGAAACTTAGAAAAGGAGATTTTTAAAAGCCAAAAGAAAGGAATCCATGGATCCAGTCAAGGCAAAAACTGGACAAATTGGATCTTGGGAGCCCATGTGGGATGTGTACATCCTCCTGCTAAACATACAGTGGGGGGAAAAGTGGGAAATTCACCATAGTGTGGAAATAAAAAAAGGGAGTTCCACAATAAAACAAGCTAAAAGAAATGATCAGCAACAACAGCCAAGTTTTGAAACAAGGAAAGAGGAACAGAGGGGATGGAAAAGAGAAAGAAGGGAAAAGGCAGGAAAAAAAAAATCTCCAAATTGTTCCTTCCAAGCGCCCCACTTGAAGGAGAAACTTCTGTGAAAATTTATGGAAATATATTTAAAAAAATACATCTAGCTAATCAATCTGCAATTCAGCTAGATATTTAGCTAACTCCCCCATCTCAGCTTCACTGAGTTATCTTCAACTCTTTGACTTCTGCGAGCTGTGAGTGTTGTGAAAGCTTCTGAACAGGGACCAAGAGGTCAATTGTCATCTGTGTTGAGAGATGGGTGGTACAGCCTGAATAAATGGGGCTAGACATATGGAGATCAAATTAGTAAAGCCTGGTTTCCTGTTAACTATAGATAATACAGTGTGAAATTATTGAATTAGTAACAATCCCTAGATATTCTGGGAGACAAAAAGGAGCAGATTGGAAGGGAAGCAATGTCGGGTTGGTCAAGGAGATGAGTGAAGGGGTCTCCACGGCTTCATCTCATGACTAGAGAAGTGAGAAAAAGGGCAAATTTTGTTCTCTGCTGAGTTGGAATCATCTTTAGCTGTGTTTTACATCCATGGTGAGAAGCTGGCATCAGGTGGATCTGTACAGATGGGTGTCCATACGCAGGACATCAACCCCTCTTTCCTCAGCATCCAGCATCTCATATTATTCCCATATTATTCCTGTCCTCTAAGGCTGTTATTTACAATTTCTTCACAATTTTTAATTTACAATTTATCCTTTTGGGTAGCTGCTCTTTAGAGACAGGTCTTTATTAGGGCTTCTACAGCTAATGCTATGTATGTTGATCTTTATTAGGGCTTCTACAGACAATGCTATGTATGTTGATCTTTATTAGGGCTTCTACAGATAATGCTATGTGTGTTGTTGATTAACTCTTTTTTTTTTTTTTTTTTTTTTTTTTAAGATTGAGAGTGTCTAAATTTGTCCTCACAACAGCCTGTCACTCAGGCCTGTATGTATTCCCCCTCAGAATATACATAAAAGCTTCTTTGGTTTATGGATTTTGCTCTACCAGCCACCTGGATGGATTGGTTAGACCAGATTTGGCCTTAAACTATGGTTCAGGTTTCAGCAGCAGGGAAACCTCTTCCCTCTTGCTCTTTTCTTTATTATTTCTAAACTTTCATGTACAACATTGCACTGTTATTTCAGTTTTTCCATGACCTGGGCTGTGAGGAAGGAAATGTGATTAGGTAACTTGTGTTTGTCACCTTATTTAAATTCTCTTATTTGCCAAGTAGACACTTTTATTTTCCCTGGTTTTGCAGCTGTGATTGCAAATGAAAGAGAAACTATGATCACAATGCATAAAAATCTCATTTCAATGCTTATGGTTTTGCTTTAAATTAATCTGCATCAAATCACTTAAAAGATGTATCTTTTTTTTTCTGTACCTATATTAAATGCAGTGGTTGAGACATTCAATTGTGTTCCTATAGGATTTGCTGATAGTTTAAATATACTTTACAAAATTGTTAAACTTCACAGGCAAAATCTGGATGTGACTGAGTTAACTTTCATTGCTTTGTCCTAAGCTAGGACATCCAGGACAGTTTTAACTTAAGCTTTTTTTTTTTTAAAAAAAAAAGGAGTTTTCAAAAAAATTGTCTTTACAGGCTGAGGACCTCTCAGCATTTTTAATGCTTCTGTTGAATCTTATATTCTTTCTTTCTTAAATAATTGGTGTCATTTAAACTCAAGATTTCTAACAGAGGGGAGAGTAGGTGCAGATCCACTACCTGGCTTGTATTTTTTATATAAAATAATTGGTTTCTTGCTTATATTCTCAACTGCTTTTAAAACAGGAGGACTATATATTTTCTTTTTATATAGAGAAAATGGAGGAATTAGGCTGATGGATAAGATAAATGATTAGGGAAAGAAAAATTGCATTTTTTCTACTGACTTGAAAGAAAACCCTCTGAGCAGCTCAGGGAGCTCTGTATCTTTTCAGTTGTGGTAGTTGAACTGGTGTTTGCATTTTTCCAAACAATTGAGGAGAACAGTGGCCTAAAACAGTGTTGACTTTGGTTTAAAAAAAAAAAAAAAAAAAAAAAAAAAAAAGAGATAATATGACTATGTGTGACCTTGATGTAAAGCAGCATCACATGTATCAGCAATGCCTCCTCAAATTTGCCAATATAAAAGCTTAAAAATTGTCTTTTAATACCATGTGCTGCCTAATTCAGTGTAGGATCCAAAAATAAGATGGGGTTGGTGACAATACTTTGCACACACAGCAGTGAAATAAACTCATGTTAAATCTGCTCTGATTAAAATAATCTCAGTGTGAAGGGAAGAAGGCAGAAGGGCCACAGAGAAGCACTTGTGAAGAGAGAGAGCTGTTCTAATGCTCCTGAAAATTAAAGTTGTGAGACATTGTGCATATATATATAGAGAGAGAGCATGCTGAAGTTTTTAGGGTTCATGTGGGTGCAAAGTTGCTGACAACAAGAACTTGAAATTTCTATAAACACGGCCTTAAAATAATATTATATTAAGTTAGCCAGAGGAGGTGAAACTGGGTTTGATGAAATTGTCTGACCAATTGCTTTTAAGTCTGGAATTTCATTTCCCAAACATAAATGTGGGTAGGGAAAAACCAGGCAAGCTGTTTTTCTGTTCAGAGAGACAACAGGCTCCTTCTTGTTCTGCTCTAGAGCTGAATTTTTAGGGCCTGTATAAATAGAATTTAATCCACCAACTGATTCGGAGAGGATAATCCATCAATATTTAATTTGGTAAGAAAGAAAAGGCTTTAAAATAATATAATGTAGTTCATGAGTCAGATGCACTGTTGGGTTCCATTATTAAATGTAGATGTATAGTATCAGTGGCCTTGTGTTTGTTATTTTAATAATTCTAATTAACTTTTGGTAATTGTAGTGGATCTGCTGCCAACTCTCCTGGCTCTGATCATCAGTCAGGGTTATTATTTTCCATAGACATTCAGGCAGTGAATACAGGAAGTTTTATGGCAACCTAAACTTAAATAGCACGAGAAGGTTTTCTTGGTGAAGAAAAATGCCTCCTGGTGAACTTCATCATGATCTGTCCAGGTTTAAGAGCTGCTGAGAGATTCAGGCAATTGTTCTGGTAATGCAGTAATTTACACATCCCCTATAAACACTATTTCACTCCTTCTCCTTCATTATTGATGATTAGTGAGATCTGTATGAGGAAGTACAAGCTTTCTCCCTTACAATTATCCTGCTCCTCTTTTCTCTGTCTTTTTATGGTGCCACACTCCATTATTTTAATTTTCTTTTTTTTTTTTTTTTTTTCATGCCAGGCTGGTGGTTGTAATAGTGATAAACTGAGGCACTCCAGACAGAGCTGCTGCAAAGATCTCAGCAATGAAAACCAGACCCATTTCTGCATGCAAGGAGGGAATTCTTCACTTCTGCTGAATGAGACTTCAAGAAACCCCCTGAAGTAAGGAGCTGTGGGTGAGGGTGGCCCTGAGAAATGAGGTTGTGGTCTTTGTCTCTCCCCTTGGGAGCCCACGAGGCATCAGCTTTCCCATGGGACATGGAATTCTGGAGCATGGGTGATGTTTTGCTTGTCTGGTCTGTGGTCTTTCAGCTGCTGCAAAGGTGCTCTCCCAAAAAAAAAAAAAAAATAAAAATCAGATGGTGATGTTGTCACGGGTTGGGGTTTCTCATCAAAGATTTGTGCACAGGGCAGGGCTCTCAGTAGCCTGGCTTTGCTGAGAAGGGCTTTTAAAAACATGAGATGTAAAAAAAACCAACCAACCAACCAAATTATTACCCAGAACTCTGTTCTCAATCAATTTTAGATGTGCCTATCTATAAAAGCTGGAAATAGTTCTTTTTCTGAATTTTTACATAGGATGGGAGAGTTGCAAGCCTAGAAGTTTAGATAATCTGACCTCATTTTGTAAAAAATAAAAAGAAACTTATGGGAATTTCATAGAATCACAGACTGGAGTGGGTTGGAAGAGACCTTAAAGCTCACCCAGTGCCACCCCTGCCATGGTCAGGGACCCCTCCCACAGCCCAGGGTGCTCCAAGCCCCATCCAACCTTCAGCACTGCCAGGGATGGGGCAGCCACAGCTTCTCTGGGCAGTCTGAGTTACTGTAATTTGAATAAGAAATTCAAACAGGTAAATTACTAATGGTCCTCAGTGTCTGTGGGTAGAGAAAGGACTTGCAGAACCAATTCCTCCTTGCCCTGCTCTTTTTCTTGAATTTACCTCAAATCTCAGAGGAAGGCCAGGACTCCCCAAAATGTTCCTCTCATCTCTTTAGCTTAACAAAGGAAGAAGGACTCGTGGCATAATGTGTCAGAGGATGGGAAGAAAAGCTCAAATGTTTGGGAGCAATCAAACCCAGACCATTGACAAAGACTTGGGAAGAATTTAAACCTTACAAACATCCTCTGTTAAGCCTGAGAAATGGTGCAGGGAGAAGGAACCAAGTGCTTTTCTAACAGTTTAACGTGCGAGTAGATTTAAAGGAGACACAGTGTGTATTTTTAATTTGCAAATAGAAAGTATTGGAAGTAAATTGAATTAATCCCCAAAGAGTGTTTTAGGATGTAATTTAAGACTCTAAAATGAAGAGGAACCTCAGAATGAATATGCAGATTGCAGCTGTTGGGGAAGATGTTTCTGTGACACCCTATGAGTACAAAGACTGTCATCTGATGAAGTTATTAGCACTGAGGGATGGTCCCCATTAAAATAACTGCTAATTTCTTATGCTGCCAAGCTAGTTGGCTGCTCTTTCTTCAAAGCTCATTGTGTTGCTGAGAGAGTTATTGAACTTATTCTAAGCCCCTAGAGAATGCTCATCTTCAATTTGCCCATCAGAGCATCCATACAATTATTTGGGGCATCTTCAAAGTGTTTCATTGCTTTTGAGGAGATCATTGAGATAATGGACTCTTGTTTGATAGCAGAATGCCTCCTGGATGACAATGGGAGAAAATGAACCTCCAACCTCCCAGGGATCTTTTTTTTTTCTTCCTACACATCACAGAAATTAATCCAAACTCTGAGATCATATGTAACTTAGAGATTCCTTGAAAGAAATCAATCCTAACCTGCTTTTATCTCATTTTCTCTGTATTGCCTACTGCAATTTGGTCTCTTGATTTGTTTTTGCATGTGATGCAGTTGATTTCCTGCTACCAAGGGGTCTTTACCTTTTGGTAGGCTCCCAGTATGACTGGCATACAGGGAGGAAATCTTCCTCACATTGGAGCTGTATTTTTTAGTATTTTTTAGTGTTAACAACTTCCCCCTCTCTAATAACTAAGGTCAGATATTTCTTCCTATTTCTTCACGTTGTTGCTAATCTTTCTGATGAAAGTGAATAAGGACAATACTTCTAAGTATTATGTGTGCAGCAAAAGCAGAAAAACATTGTGGAAAATCTAGTAAATGGCAATTCCCAGTGATTTTTTTCATTGGCTTTCTGTACAATCCAGCACCTTTAAAGTGCTGTCCCTAAAGAAACATTTGTGACCTATCAGAAGCTTCTTTTGGTCTCTGGAAATGGTTGGGAATGGATCTTGGGCTGCTTATTCTTCTAGAAATTCAAATATTTTTCATTGTCCTTTAGAAAGTTTTCATACCAGAACTATAAGAAATATTGTTTTTTTGTTTGGCAGTGATGATATAAAAGAAACCATTATACCCTGAAGTGCTACAGAGTAGGTGAGAATTATTCTAAGTGGACAGAGAGGTCCCTGATGTCCACGTAAAAGGAGGTTTGGTCTCTGGGTGAATACACTGAAGCTGAGCTGTTCTCCCCCCGTGGTGTAAATTGCACACTTGGCTCTGGGCTTGGCTCTTCCTTGTATCTCAAATCATCCCAGTTCACTTCTATTCAAATAATTGTTTGCTGACAGATGGGAGGCACTCAACGAGTGCAGCTCCAACCAGTGAAGTTCTCAAATTTATGGCAGTTCACACTCGATGGTTTATTTTTTATTTTTTATCTCCATCTCAATTACATAGTAAGATGTTCTTTTTGAAAACTTGTTTGTTATTAAGATATAAATCTCCTTATTTTAGTCATGTAGTGCATGCCAGCGTAATGCAATACAAGAAGATTACAAGCTGATGGTTAGATGTTAATAACAGTAACACAAAACATTAAGGCAAGTGACATTTACATAAGTATCTTGATCTTAATACATGTAATTTACATATGAAAATTTAATCACCATAGAGATAAACAGCTGCAATGTTTAATTAAACTCTCCACACAAAATCAGCCTGCAAGAAGTAGTTTGTCACTGCTAATTTATCACAATTCTCATAAGTATTCTTTAAAATAAAAATGCAAAATAAATGACTCTTATTGATAATTTAACTTCTGGTTACTTTATGGTATTCTCAACAGGCTTTGATGATACAATTACAATATGAAGCTTCTAGGCTCATTTTCTCACCATTTAGAAGACAAAAAACATAAATACACGGCGAACAAATGTATTTGTTTACAGACTTCAGGGTCAGCAGTGTGGCAGCACTGGAGTACAATTTAGGCAAATTTAATGCCAGGATAAGTTGTGTGTAATGAAGGGATGTGAGGCTCTCTCTGTGGGGCTGTTGAAGGAGGGAACAATTAGAAGTGAAAATTAACGCCGGGATTCTGGCGGAGTTGGAACGGGCTCCTCGCTCACGAGATCCCTGCCCGAAACCCCCAGCTTAGAAATCAAGAGTTGTGCTGACATTCAGAAGTTCTTGAAGCCCAGGTTTTGCTTCTGGTGGTGGATTTTTAAGGCCCAAGAAAGCTCTGGTCTTGAAAGGAAGAATTTACATCTCTTTCCAGGGAGTCTTCGAGGAAATGAAAATTAGGGAGTTGGCTGGATCCTCATCGCAGCACTGAGGCAGCAATACCAGCAGGAGAAAGACAAAAAGGAGCTTTTTTTGTAACTTCAGGGTAGGTAGGAATGGAGAAGAGATATTTAACCTTTAGCACCTTAAAGGGCATATTTTTAGGTGTGAATTTATATGAGATCCCAAGTAGAACAAACTGTGTAACAAGGCTGTGGCCTGTGGTGAGGTTGTCACATGTGCCTTCTGCATATGCAAAGAATTGCCTGGTTTTTTATAGATTTCCTGGCTTTCCTATGCTATGGCAACCCCAGGATTCTGGGAGAGCTGGTTTTGAATATAGCATCTGAACTCTTTCTCTCCTGAACTCATTCAAGTGATGATTCATGGGAAATTTTATTTTTGCCTTGAGTTGTTCTCTTTCCTGTCGTGATTTTGTTTAAGTTTTGTGTGAAGATGTGATCAATGAAGGTTATTCAAATGATGTATCTAAAGATGATTTTTTTAAAGATGTTTGGTTAATGTCCTGGGCTCAGAAATAATTATTCCCAGCTATATAGCAATTTAATTAAAGTAAAACCTGGCTTAAATTCAGCTTTCTATTCATAAATGGAATTTGTAGGAGAACTGGATGTGAGCGAAACCTCCAGCCCAACCAACTTAAATAGGAAATATTCTCATTACCAGGCAAATACTATTTCATCTTTGATTTTGGTGTGGTTAAAAAGTGTTGGCAGATCATAAGTGGCAGTTTCCTGGATATGCTGCTATTAATTGCTTTGTGTTATCATACATGTGCTCATGATTTGAACTAGAACGTAGCATGTTAGGCACAGCTCCCTAGCAATTAAAATGTCTGTATGCAACAAAACAGCAGAAGAGAAGTAAAGATTGCAAGAAGGAACTGATTGTATAATTCCAACACTTTAAATCACAGCTTAGGACTGATTGCTGGGATCCATTAGATCTGAAGGTGCAGTGTGTCAGTGCCAAAAAGAGAAGATGTGCTAATAAAAAATGGAGATTTGGTAATATAGATAAATGATTGCAGCCAGGAGAAGGAAAAAAAAAAAAAAAGTGCAAATCTTAAAACACCCCACAATTTAAAATGTTGTTTTTTACCATTCTACCACTACTGGAAGATCTGAGTCCAGCATAAGTAGGTATGTGTCATGTTACTCTGGTTTTGATCATGGCCCTAGGAGTTAATTATTTCAGAGATTTAGGATGTCCTTTGTTTACTTCTGTTGAGCAAGAGTTGTGTAAAATTACTCTTCTTATTATGTTTTTCTTTCCTGTGTACATTTTGTAGCTCTTAGGCCTTGAAAATATGGAAAAAAAAAAACAAACCTTGCTAACCCAAGCATCTATTACAGGAGAAAAAACTCCAGTTCTAACTAAAATTCAACTTTAATACCCCCTACCCCCAAATTCTTTGTTTAAATAGTTCAGTTCTTAAAAACAAATCATGATTTCTTGTTTAGCTGTGTATTTCCTCCCAGCTGTCTTTCAGGGCAGGGCAAATCTTGCTGTTAAATGTCTGTTTTCCCATTCCATGGAGATGATTTTGAAAGACTGGAGGGTGAGGTTCTCCTGCACTTTGACTGTCATCAAGCACTAACTGCAAATGTACTTTCTATGTATTCTATGGTTGTTTTTTTTTTTTTTTTTTATGGTATATATATGGTGTGTGTGTATATATATATGGGGTTTTATAGTATCTATATACCATATATATATATATATTCTATACCCTTTTTTTGGATACAAAGTATTCTTATATATTCTAATTAATCTGGTTATTTGGAAAACCTGTATTTAGATAGTTGATGAAGATATATTTTTTAGGCATGTGTGCTGACTTATTGAAGTAGGACAAGTTTTTCCATCAGCAGAGCAATGAGGACATCAGCCAGGCTGGTTGATGGATGGACACTGGGCATTCAGCTCAGATGTAGTCATGAGGGATTCAGGGCATTCACCATCCTGCAAAATCAGGTCCAGTTGTACAAATCCATCCATCTTGGAGGATAACAATGACCAAGGAATGTGGGGGTTTTATTGTTATATTTGGTTGAGGTAATTGGATTGTCCCTTGGCCATGTAGGATGATACTGAGCTGGTCTTGAGAAGATGCTGTTTGGTTTCCCAAATGGGTCAGGCTGGTCAAATGGATGTCTGTGGAAAAAATTCCACTGGAAGGCTACCTATACCCAGATATAAAATATATCTTCATGGAAAGTGGTGTAGAGTGATCCAAGGCTTGGTCTTTGGGGGTGTGAGGGACTGAGTTGTGTCATGGTCCCCCTTGACACCATGTGCTGGAGCTGTAGGAGTTCAGGCTGTGATTTCAGGAGATGACAATTCACAGCAGGGGCTGTGCTGGAGGGACAGACCCACCACTCACTGCTGCTCCTCAATTATATACCCAATTTATACCCAATATACTCAATTTATACCCAACTCCAGCAGCACCAACACAGGATGCTGCTCTCACCTTCTGCCTGGGTGCTCAGGAAGGGTGCAGGAAACTGCATTGCTTTGGGAACCCTTTTGAATTACCTGGGTTAGGTGTGACCACCTATCATCCCTGCAGATCCCATGCTGTCTCCTTGAAATTTAGGTATCTATCCTACAGCTCCTGGCCTGCAGGACCCCCTCTTGGTGTGGGTGACTCCCCCTCCATCCTCACTGCCCTTTTGGTACCATGGTTGAAGAGACATCCCTGTCCCTCTTAATGAAGGCTTTATGTTGGCTGTGGATGAATTAACTGCTGTGCTGATTGGGTTGACAAAATCTTTTGGGATAAAAGGATTAAGTAGATGCAAAATGATTAAAATCCAACGTGTGGAGCACACATTTCCTTCTCTGATGAGAAATCAGTGGCCTTAGAACAGTGGAGAAGGAGTTTAAGATGACTTGGCTGATGTTTCTTCAGTGACTAAGTACAAGAGCAGGACAAAGTCTGAAGAGAGTGGGCTGTCAAGGACTGACTCCTTTCACTGCCATCCTCCTGGAAATAAATCAGTGTCACCAACCATAGAAATCTACATTTCAACCCCAATTAAAAATAATGCAGGAACACTTTATTTATTTGCAAAATACACATAACCTCCTGGTGCAAGTAGAGACTTTCTTCTGTGAGAGAAGTGATTGGTCCCCTGGGAGATCTTTTCTCTCTGTCCCTTGATGATGTCAGTGAGTCCTTGATTAGCTGCTGACATATGAAATTATGGGGGAGCAGCAAGGTTAATGAAAGGCTTCTCCATGCAGCAGTGCCCATGCACTGTCTCTCACTGTCCTCCTCAACTTTGGGTTCCCTGGTGACCTGGGTGACAAGGTCAAGAGAGATAATATACACTCTGATATCAGTACAGCCTAATCAGTGGCTCTCTGTTGATACCTAATTATTTAATAAAGGGGTGATGAATTAGTTGCAGCCCTGAGTATTTACAACCTGGGGCTGATCTCCCTAGGAGTGCTGCCCAGCACTGTGGTGTTGTTGATTGCCTCTTGTCATGTTGAATGTATATTTTGCAAGAAATTTTGGGTTCAGCCCAGTGATGAAGGCAGGCAGGGTTTGTCATTGCCAGGAGGAAAACGGGGTTCTGGAGGAGTCATCAGGAGGACAGGTCAGCTTGGGCAAGTCAGGTGGGTTCAACTCCAAAAGCTGTTACTGGTAGCCTGCTGTAATGGTCCTGTTTAGTTACTGGAACAACCCTGTGCTCTTTCTAAGTATTCTGTGAAGAGAGTACCATCTGAGAATCATAGAATCCCAGACTGGTTTGAGTGGGAAGGGACCTTAAAGATCATCTAATCCAACCCCTGCCATGGTCAGGGACACCTCCCCCAGCCCAGGGTGCTCCAAGCCCCATCCAACCTTCAACCCTGCCAGGGATGGGGCAGCCACAGCTTCTCTGGGAACCTGGGCCAGGGGCTCAGCACCCTCACACCAAACAATTTCTTCCTAATATACCTTCTGAATCTCCCCTTTCAGCTTGAAACCATTCCTCACCCATTTTATCACCCCAGGCCCTTGTCCCAAGTCCCTCCCCAGCTTTCCTGGAGCCCCTTTAGGTACTGGATGGTGCTCTAAGGTCTCCCTGGTACCTTCTCTTCTTTCTGCTTCCACAGTTCCCCATTTTCACCTTTCTGTCAATAGATGGAACATTGAAGGAGCAGCCTGTCCACTGTCCTTCTCCAGAGGATGCTGTTGGGTCAGGCTGTACTTTGGGTGTTCTCTCTTCTCCTGTGCTTGTCATTGCAGTCACTGTTGTGTGTCCCGGGTAGCTGAGGGCATTTGTATCTATTAATTTAAATCATCCTCCTTTAAGGATTCAGCTTAGGGAAGATTTTCTGAGTTGGAATGACCTTAACATATGTCACGCTTCCTGCAGAGTGAGTGGAGCTGATTTCCATATTAATTACTCTTGCAAAGTTTGTTCCCTCCCAGCTGCACACCAGTCCTGTCTGTTCCTTCCTCTTTGGGCTTTCCTTTTTATCATACTCCTTCCCTTTTGAGGTTATTCATCTCACTGTGGAAAAAAAAAAAAAAAAGAATGGTTGAGAATCTGTTTTACTGAAAGGTTTGTTCTTAATATATATATTTATGATTTTAAAAATATATATATATGCATATACATATTTCTCAACCTTACCCAGCTGGGGACATGGAGTTGGGACTGCTCGTTCCTTGGATTTCCCACCAGAAAAGTTCATTTGGGGTCAGCCTAATGGGTCATGTGCTGAAATTTCAGCAGTTGTGTAGTCTCATCATATTTAATGTGGCCTCTGTTTTGAAATGAGGAACGTGCAAATAAATTGCCAGCGTTGTGCTAAGCAGCTGAGTTGTGAGCCCCAGGGGACACAGAGCATCCCTGGGGAATGGATGAGCTGAGGTAATGGCTCTGGAAAGGGGAAAAACACAAAGGGAAGAGAGTAGCACAAAGAGGGGAAGAGATGTCATTTCCAAAGCTGGTGGAGAGATGGTTTTGCCAGATCCTTCCAGGGGAAGGAGAAGGGAAGGGACTTTCTGGGAAGTGGGGAAGAATCCCTGGCCCAGTGGAAGCATTTGGATTTGAGAGGAGCCTAAGGAGCTGCTGCTTGACTCCTGTGAGGGATCTGGGCTTCTCCCTCCCCTTGAGATGAGCCCAGGCTTCAAGATTAAGGTTTAGCTTTGTTTGTAAAGGTCTCAGGCTTTAGAAGGAAACCCCACGGGTAAGGATGGAGAAGGATGGGAAGGCTGGCAGAAGGTTTGTCTTCAGTTTTGGGAGGTAAAACCAGGCAGGTTTTAGTGTTTCAGGAGAGAAATATCTGTCTGCTGGCTGCTTTGGTACTTTGATGTGTCTCTGGACCACACTGACCCTAGGGTGCTGCCCAGCATGGTTGGTTTGGAGGCAAAGCTTTGGAGACAGAGAAGCCTTTGGGACTGAGGTTTCTTCTGCAAAAAATGAGACAAGAGCTGCAGCAGCAACATGCAGGTGTGGCCAAAAAAGGAAATTAAAAATTATTTTAATATTAAATTATTAAAAATAATTTTAATGGTGTGAGAATAATTCACCTGGGCTGGGGAAAAGCTTTATTTATGAAGTTCTGGGTGTGGGTGATGAAGGATGCTGGTGTCAGTGTGACCAGTCTCCAGTTTTGGGTGCAAGTGATTCAGAGGCAGCTCTAGGTATTTACTGGGACCAAAGCAGTTATACACATGGGAAAGCTTCTATTTATCTTTGCTTTTGCATTTGCTTGTGTTTGTTTTAAAACTGTTGCCTAGCAGCATCCAAAACATTTGGCTGTATCTGTTCTGTGTAATTAAAATGGGCCAGACCCATGGTCCTGATGAAGAAATCAGTGGTTCTGGCTCAGAGAGAAGAAATGGAGTTGCTCTCTTCTTTCTAAACCCAGTGCAAAGTCAGAGCTTGGCTTAGCTGAATTTCAGGGATGTGCATGCAACATGGGTTGCTCATTTTATAGGAGGGTTAATTTATAAAGGGGAAAAAATGTTTCTTGCAGTTGTGCCCCAGGCAGGACCTCATCCCATGGAACACTCCTATAGAGATGCCACCTGGCCAGCAGGCTCATAGGATGTTAAAAGCTATTTGGATGTGTTCTTTTTGGCCAAATGTTGGCACCCTGGGTCATGTGTGACCTTAGTCTGCAAGTTAAAGCTAAATTTAACTCTAGCCATAGATGCTCTGATCAAGTAACAACCACAGCACTCACCTCCTGGAACCCCCAACCAGCTCTTGGCCCTTCCACCATCTGTCAGCTGGGATGGAGGAGTTGGTGCAAGGTTGCTATAGAAAAAAGTGCTTTTTCTTTGTGCAGTTTCAGCCACTCTTCTGGCCCAGAAATAACAAGTGCAGCTTTCCAATGTGTTGCTGGGTTTCTACCCTTTGGTGCTTGAGTGGAGCCATGTGAGTTGGCTTTTCACAGAATCCTGAATTAAGCACATGAGGTGGTTTAGGCTTAAAGCTTCTAGGAAAGAGATAATTGTTCTTTTATTATTGTAATGGATGAAAATAAAATCAGCTTGGGCTTCTGAAATGAAGAGGGGTTTTTAGCAGGAGAAATACACAGTAATTCTTTTACGGCGTTATCAACTGGCATAATAATAATAAAAAAAAAAGCCAAAAGCATCTCATTTTCTAGGCTGTTTATTTTACACATCCTCTTTGAATTGATAAATATTTATATTCAAATCCTGGAGTCTGTTTGGAGCATCAGCCACAGAAATGATCCAGTAAGTACCCCTTGATCTTAAAAGAGGTAATTTTGGTGTGTGCAAAAGTGTACAAATTATTTCCTGCCTGTATTTACACAAACAGTTAACTTACAAACGTGGATGCAAAACAAATATTAATGCACTCTGATGGCAGTTGAGCATCTGAAGTGCCATTTCTGGATGCAAATAGCAGAATAATGATGTTAAAAGAGTTACTAGCATTTACTTAGTACCTGTGGTAGCTGGCATACAGCTGAAATAATTGCAGATAAGCCTAAATAATTCCCTGCACATTTTAATAAAAAAATGCTTCTTTGCTCTGCTGTATTGTTCTAAGAAAAACTTAGGAAACTTGGTATTATCAGAAATCTCTCAGATTATTCTAAGATCCTGTGTTGCCGTTCTTTATTTTTGTTTCAACATTTTGCATTGTTTCAAAACTGATTGAAACCAGAGCTAAACCACCAGGTTTGGGATCCTCAGGCATGTGCAGTGCAGAATTCCAGGGACACAAAGTTGGCAGAGAAGGTCTGGGAGATCTGAGCATCACCTGGGGCAGTGCCAGGCCTGGAGAAATCTCCCCTTGAGCAGCTGCTGGCTCTGAAATGGGGGATTCTGAACCCAGGCATGTGAAACAGGAAAATAATAATAAAAAAAAACACCTTCTGCTTTCATCTGGACACCTTTTAATAGCACTTTTACCTCTCTCTGTTCAGGCGTTTGAAGAAGTCAGGCTCAGGATGGTGGTTGACTTAAAAAAAAAAAAAAAAAAGGAAAAAAAATGAATTACACAGATTTTGTGCCCCAATTAGCAGTGCTAATTGGGGCACACAAGTAAATTGCACTCTACCCTGTGGAGATTGTCAGCCAGTCAACCAGATCACTGAGTCACCAAGAGCAAGGCTCTAACCCTGAGTTACTATTTAATCAGGTGCAAAATCCAAGGCCCCTCCAGGAAGGACAAAGTCTTGCTGCTGGCTATCAATGAGAGAAGTGCTTAGGACTTTTTTTTTTTTCCTTTTGAAATCATTTTTCCTGGTTTTCTTTTTTTTTTTTTTTCTTTTTCTAAAGACCAGAGTATAGAATAAAACTTTGAGTGGTAATGCAGCAGCACATGTTAGGGAAGGGTGAGATTTAGAGGTGCCTTTACAGAGATGTTTTGGTTAAAGAAACCAGGATCTTGCCTTCAAATATTAGCAAGCAGTAATAAAGATAAGCTTGAAAGTCAATCTCCTGTGCCTTGGCAAATGCATCCAACTTTATTTGTCCTCTTGACTACTTTAGAAACTGATCAAAGTTGTCCAGGTGGTAACATTGATATTGAATGCTTATAAATGACCTGTGGGCAGGGCAGGAGAAGCCCAGAAAATCCTAGTGGCATGGAGCAATACTAACTATTATTTAGGAATGCTGAAGAAGGTGTAAAATCATCTAATGACATTCTGCAGTTATTTACATGGCAATATGCAGCAGTTGTGGATGTAAATCATTGGCTTTTTATAAGGCTTGTAGTGACAGGACAAGGGGTGATGGCTTTGACTTGGAAGAGGAGAGATTTAGGTTGGACATTAGGAAAAAATTCTTTGGTGTGAGGGTGCTCAACCCCTGGGCTCAGAGAAGCTGTGGCTGCCCCATCCCTGGCAGTGTTGGAGGTTGGATGGGGCTTGGAGCACCCTGGGCTGGGGGAGGGGTCCCTGCCCATGGCAGAGGGGTTGGAACCCAATGATCTTGAAGGTCCCTTCCCACCCAAACCATTCCATGATGCTATGATGTTTTCCAGTGTTATCCCATTGAGGATCCCCAGTGGGATCCATTTAGGTCCATTCTGCTACACGTGGAGAAAAAATCCTAACCTTTTCTCCCTGCCAAATAGTAATTATTTTAAAAATATGAAGTTGGCCAAGCTTTTAGCTGCACTTTCAGCACCCTCCTTCAGTGCACAGGCCCCCACCATGGTGAATGTGTCCTGATGTTCATGGGTAGTGGGGATATTTTCTCCAGCCCTGCTTCCCAGATGAAAGCACTTGTGGATTAATAGCTGTCATGCTATTTAAACATCTGATAAAATAGCTGCAAACTTCTGAAAACTCAGTCAGTGCTTCAGAGGAGAAATAATTTCTATTTCAGGCTCTTTTGTTTGTGGGAAGCACTGGTTAGTTGCTCTTCATATCTGAAGATCTGGATTATTCTGACCCTAAAGGTCTTTACGTGTTCTAAAAATATTTTTGAACTTAGTTATGTCATCTCCCTATTTTATTTGTGAAATTTCAAGCACCATCTCCCTTGGACTCTGTTTTCTCCATTTTTAATGAAGTGGTGGTGTTGTAGGCCAGGCTGCAATCCATGGAGACAAACACCATGTGTTAAATAATGCCATATGTTCCACAAGACAGATAAATCCCTTATATATGACAGGTTAAATATTTGTTGTCTCTACTCTGGTATTATTATACCTTGCTGTAAGTAATTAGATCCACTAGATGGTGGTAAAGACCATCGACTGTATCCTCCTGTATCAAAGAAAAAAAAAAAAAAAAGAGAGAAAAAAGTTAAAAGCACATTTTGAAAAACCAAAAGCAACCCCAAACCCCTAATTAACTAAATCTACCTATCCCTCTGCTGTAAATCCTGAAAATGAGAAAGAGATGCTTGTTATTCTTACTACTGTACTATGAGGAGCTTTCCAAATTAACTGGTTTTGTCAAGTTAAATATTGAGGCAAATGACTATGAATCATTATGGCAAGTTTTAATACAGATCAGAAAACAAAATTAATCCTGCTCTGACTCCTGGGTTGTGGCTTTCTTCTTCTTCAGATACAAATGAACAGTAAACAACATTTTGGCAATTTTTAGGTTAATCAAGTAGAACTGATTACTCAAGAAGAATGTTATTACCATTGAGTCAATTTATACCCGACTACATGACAAATGAAAATTAATGTTGCTGTTTTTAAGGTATCAAATGGGTCATGATTTTAAGAAAAATGATTACCCCTAAAGATAACTGATAATGATGGCTAAAGGCAAGGAGCAGCAAGCAACTTAGCAACATTCATAATTCCCTAAATAAATTCTGTGGAAAAGCAAATAGAGCTTAGTCTGTCTGCTGGCTTTTGGTATTATTTGTTGGCTCTTTTTGCTGTGGCTTTAAGTGTAACATTCCCTGATAATTATTTGTTAGGCATTTCTTATGAAGAAAAGTTGTGATTAGTGGTGTCCCAACATTTCATAACAGAAAACAGATGTCTGGAATTGGATTTTTTTGTGCTTTTGCTGATGATATAATTGTTTATTTTCCAGGATCAGTTATTCTTGATGGTAAAGAGTTACTGAGCCTGTCTCTCTGCTGCTTCAGTGCTGTTTATTGATAAAGAAAAGTTTTGCTCTGATCAACGTCAGGTGATGCAACGAAAATTGCTACAGGTGTTTGCAACAAGTGCAGGATGAGGAATGCAAATATTGAAATACCAAAATTCCTTTTCATTTTAGAAATATGGATTTGATGTCATGGAATTACTGAAACTTGACTGTGCAAGGAGGGTTTGAGGGTATGTTAAGCAGATCTGAACTTATCTCATGTTCTCTTAGGTTATGTGGAGAGCTGGTACCTGCCTGCCCTGGTGCGATGCTGAGGTTGCTAAAGGTCTCTGACTTAGGGTTGCATCTCTCCATGCCTGCACGTGAAGCCTCCCTGTTCTTGCCCCATAAAATAATTTTAAAAGGTCTTAAACTTTTGCAGAACCAGAAAAAAAACCCTGCCAGCCCAGTGCTTCCTCCTCAGCTCACCCATCTTTGGGAGTGATTCAGGGCTGCATTCGTTTCCCCGCGCACGAGCTTTGTGATGGAGTGGTGAATTAAGGGGAAGATTCCCATGTTTGTTTTAAATCACTTTTCACATTAAAAAAAAGATATAATTCCATTGCATATTTTTTAGTTTTATCATCTGCTCTGACCAGAACAAAACTTTCTTTTATTTTAACAACTTTTAAAAGCAGAGACGTTGAAAGGAGACTGGGGGTGGGGGGGATTTTGTGGTATTTATGGCTCTTTTAGGATGGAAGGCAACCCCTCAGCTCCTGCTTGTCCTGTGGAACAAGCTGCCTGGTGTCTGTGTGTGTGCAGAGTGATGGTTTTGCTTCTCCAGTGCTCCATCAGCATCAGGCCAGACCCAATCTCTGTGACTTATGGAGCCCATTTCAGCCTTACAAGAGTGCAGCCATCACCAAGTGGAATATATCAGTAACCATGCTGGAGCCGACCTTTGCAACCTGAGACATGGGTGATTTGTGAGCCTTGTTAAAGTTGGTAATCTACATTTCTCATTGCTTGCAGTGGCATTTTCACTTTCTTTTTTTTATTCTTTCTTTTTATTTTTTTTTCTCCTTTTTTTTTTTCTTTTTTTTTTTTTTTTTTCTCTCTCCGTGGAGGTTTTGTGCTGACCAGCTCTGATATCTGTGTTGGATGTCTAGAAATCTGAGTAACATTTTTTTAAAAGGTTCTAAAGCAGCATTCATGTTTGAGAGCCACGCTCAGATTCCTTTTACTTTAGAGGATTGTTCCTGGCAGTGTTTCCTTTATGAGTTACTCAGGGATGGAGGAACCACAGCTACTTCTTGGCTCTGGCACAGGAGGAAGCTGACAATGACTTGAACTTCCCTGAAAATTACTTGCATGAAAACTGGCTGCCAAGTCAAATAAACAAAAAAACCCTTAAAATCCTATTTTTTCCCCCCCCCCTCAAATATTTCTGGGACATATTGCATCAGGGCTAACTGTCTTGGAAGAGAGTTTTTCTGAATTTGAGGAAAACTGCTCAGATAGTGGGGGGGCTGCTTGAGTCCAAGCCCAAACTTGGTTTCCCAGCCTGCTCAGAGCAGTGAGTGAAGTTAAACATCACTTTCTATGCTTGTTTTGGCCAATGTTGCTTATTTCTGCCAGCAAAGAGGGTTCATTTTAGGTCAAAATGTTTTTCTTGGGCATTAAGATTCCTTAAAATCTGGTTATTTACACATAGGTGGGAGCAAGCTGGCAGATACTTCGATCCAGAAGAGGCCATAAATGATCTGTTGCTACAGGATCAGGAAAAAGTTAAATTCATCTCTTGGCCCACGTGCATCAGGGACTGAATTCATTATTGCTGCTGGGATTTGCAGTTTTGGAGTTGGGCTGGAGCTGAAGGCCAAGTGTGTCCCAGCAGCAGGTGGTTTTCATAGTATTGATGTTCCTGTTGAACCAGGTTGGGTCCCTGGAGCCAAAAAGCAAGTTTGGAGTGCTCTGTTTTCTTAGGGATTTTTGAAAATCATCTCCTTGAAGGTCTGTCAACTGCTTCTTGAGTGTCTTCTGTCAACATTTAGCCCTATCTGTTGTTTTTGTTTCATTTACTGAAGTTGTGTTAATGACAATCAACAAAACCACCTTGGTGAATGGAGACAGATTTTTAGGAGGTTCTGTAGTGACAGGACAAAGTGGTGGATTCAAACTATAAGATGGGAGATTTAGAGTAGATACTAGGAAGAAATTCTTTGCTGTGAGGGTGGTGAGACCCTGGTCCAGGTTACTCAGAGGTACTGTGGATGCCTCATCCCTGGAAGTCCTCAAGGCCAGGTTGGATGGGGCTAGAGCAACCTGGGCTGGTGGGAGGTGGTCCTGTCCATGGAAGGGAGTGCTAAATCCCATTTAATGGGGCAAATCCTGTAATTTATGTTTTTTTTAATATACAACCCATTAGATCAGAGTCATCGTTCTAGAAAAATGGGTGGGTTTAATAGTGTGTTTTGGGTAGTGCTCAACACCACATTTTTTCTAGACATATGATCAAAAACCAGTTTATTGAAATATTTTCTCCTCTTATATTGCATACATCATTCAGAAGCATGGTACCTCCCAGAAATCACTGTCTGCTCTTCTGTCCCTCACAATGCCTTCAGAACTGACTTAAATTTTCTTTTCCTTCTTCCAACAAATTTTTTACAAGTCCCAGTCAATCCACCAAACTGAAGCTGAACAGTTTCTAGAACACATCTTACTTCTGAGTTACTACTGAAAGTGGCTCCTAAGTCCACAGATTTTCAAAAGAAGTTTTTAAGAACTTCCCCTGTGTTGACTGTCCTTACAGATTTACTCTGCACTTAAATATGGGACTGGGAGCATTGCTTCTGTAACTTAACCAGCAAGGGGAGGTTTTAGTTAGCACTGAACCAGTTAAAAGAAAAAAACAAACAACAAAGTAATTTTTTTTTAACCAACTTACTCCACTCAGGCCTAAATGATTATTTTTTCTTCAGAAATGGGCATTTTAATGTGTCACTTTTCAGTTCCAGCTCAATAAACAACCATTTATTTACAATTTTAAAGCAATCTTCAGCCTAGTCAGGTAAGAATTATTTCAAAAGAATAAAAACATTTTCATTTCCCATCACTGCCAAAAATGAAAAGAACATGAGTTATGAGTCTTGCTATGTTGTCTTAAGTTGATTACTATGGAATGATTAAAAAACTAGCTGTGCTGTCATAGCAGAAGAGTACATTATAAGTGTAATAACAGCTTAGGGATACAATCCATCAATGCCGTACTTGGGAGAAGAAAAAAAGTTGATCTATTTCTTTGGTCATCATTTTCAGCATATTAGATGACAAATAATTGTACATTCATCAATAACAATAGATTAAAGTTGAAATGATTTATTGCTATTACACTGCTGGTATGATGGAGCACTGGGTCACTCAAGCATTGATGGGGTCTGTATTTAATTTTCACGGGTCTCTTAGCAGAAATAATAGACAGAGGGGAAACCACCTGAAACAAGGTAGATCAAAGTTGGTGACAAGTGATTTGTAGGTTTGTTCTCTGGGAGGGGTAGGGCTGGAGGTGGCCACTCTCCTGCTCTGGGGCTCTGAACCACTAAATCTGGCAACTCCTTCGCATCCTCGCTCAGCCAAGGAGGCTCAGAAGAAAACCTTGAATGCCATTCCTGAGGGGCAGGGCAGGAAAAAACTATCAAGAAACTTTTTTTTTTTTTTTAATGTGAAAATTCTTCTCTGAAGCATTTTTCTTTACTCTTAAAATAACAGAGAGGGGGAAATAGCACTGTTTTTCGAAGGCGTGAATAGGACTTGAATTAAAAACAGAGAACACTGGAGGGGTTTTTTCTCTTCTCTTCTCCTCTTCTCTTCTCTTCTCTTCTCTTCTCTTCTCTTCTCTTCTCTTCTCTTCTCTTCTCTTCTCTTCTCTTCTCTTCTCTTCTCTTCTCTTCTCTTCTCTTCTCTTCTCTTCTCTTCTCTTCTCTTCTCTTCTCTTCTCTTCTCTTCTCTTCTCTTCTCTTCTCTTCTCTTCTCTTCTCTTCTCTTCTCTTCTCTTCTCTTCTCTTCTCTTCTCTTCTCTTCTCTTCTCTTCTCTTCTCTTCTCTCTCTTCTCTTCTCTTCTCTTCTCTTCTCTTCTCTTCTCTTCTCTTCTCTTCTCTTCCCTCGCCTCTCCTCCAGTTATTTTTCTGAAGAAACTTTCCTTACAAATCTGGCAATAACTGTGTCCTATCCAGTCCTGCACAGAGCATCTACCAGAGTAGATGGTTATATCTCTTTTCAATGGTGCCTAATATAGGACAAGGAGTAATGGGTTTAAGGTAGAACACACGAGGTTCCACCTCAACATGGGGAGAAACTTTTTTCCTGTGAGGCTGAGGTAGCCTCACAGGGGAGGTTGGACCAGATGATCTCTAAGAGGCCCCTTCCAGTCCCTGAGATTCTGTGATTCTATGAAAGTTTTCTGCTGCAACATTTTTTGGGCTGGAGTTCACCACTTTGTCAGCAGCCATTTGGAACGGTTGGGATTTGATGACACTGTGACAGTCCCTGACTCCCTGCTGCCTGATACCTTGTCTCCTTTTCTGGAGTTTCCAGCCCAAAAGTGGTCAGGCAACTTGGATGCTTCCTCCTGAAGACCTCAGGAGTCCCAGTGTCCATTTCTCCAAGAAAATGTGTAGAGGATAATTCATTCCTGGGTAACCCTCAGCTGCAGTTTTACAACAAAATAGTGAAACTTCAGTTGAGCAAAACTTTCTTAGGTTTTTGATATTGATGTGATTTTCCTGAAACTGAAATTATGCCTGGAAGAAGGTGGCTTATAGGTCAGGTTATGTTTAAAATCTTTTCTGCTAGCATCTTGATTTTATGAGGAGGCAACTTTCATGGTTAAGGTGGGAATTAAAGATCTTTAGGAACATTCTCTGCATTTATGGTATCAAAGCCACCAACTGAGCAAAATGGTGAGAGAAGGGACTACTAGAAGTCAAGATCTCTCTCATTAGCCCATTAGGTTTTGTATAGTGGCAGAATTCCAAAATAATTATTGAGGTACCATCTTAACATCTCAATGAAATGAGAAGATAGAGAGAAGATCTCTCAGTCCAGAACCAAAATGTCATCACAGCTGGGAAGACCTCAGGAGTCCTCTGTGTTTGCTCTGCTGCCTAAGACTTTAGGATAGGTATGAAAAATTATGATTAAATTAGAGTGCATTATAACTAGAATATCTCTTGAAAGGCTCTAGGGCATTTCTTATTTATTTTTACAACATTTATGAGCCTTCCTTGGCACCATCACTATTTGTATACAAACCAGAGCTGAGAAAAAAATCAGAGCCATCAGAGCCATCAGAGCTGATGGCTGAGAAAAAAATTAGAAATAATCCTGATTATTAGTAATAATAATAATTATCATCATGATCTAAGGGGCTGGTAGTTTCCCTAACAATGCCAAATTCATTGACTGCCTAAATAATCTGATTTATTGTGTTTGTAGTTTGTAGAGCAGCTTCAATACCTGTCCATGTACTAATAAGAAGTAAGTGCTGTAAGTGACCACTTTATTTCAAACTAACAACAAACCCCATGATTTTTCCAGCTGAAACTCACTGGAGGTGAATTTCCACTCTGCCCCTCTGGGAAGCACAGGCAGAATCTGCATATTCTGATGCCATTAAAAGTTAAAGTTGGATGGGTACAGAAATATCCAGGGCCAGACCACTCTGAAAGCTCATACCTGCCAATAAGTTGCCAAAAGTAAGTGCCATGAATAGCAAAACAGTGTTAATTTTCTGTCCAGTCAAATCTGAGTACTTCACACTCAATTTTCCTTCCTCAGTAATCTAAATAATTTCCCACCTTGCTCATGATGAATGTCTTGCCAGTTCCTACTCAGTCCTTCCACTTTACACAACCTAATTAAAGAAAACATTCCATGATTGCCTATTTTTCCTCATGCATGACAACCTATTATTTTTTCTACCACCTGATTAGGGCTTTATTATCCTTGGATTTAGATTGATTTGCTGGGCACTTTAATAAAACACTACTTAGTTTGATTTAAAGGGCTACAGGTTTCAGTCATTCAGAGAATTACTCTTATAAGTAACTTGCATTCTGAGTCCTGTGTAGTCTCCAGGAAGAGGGATTTGAAGGTGCCATGTCTAAAGAAATGAGACTCCCAGGTGATGTTCCAGTTGGGGGGGTCATTAATATTTCTGTTGTAAGCAGCCAGGAGAGGACATTTTGCAATATAATTTGTCAAGGGTGATAAATCTGTTTCATCATTTCTGTCAAGAATGGATCCCATGTATTAAAACTACTATAAATATTTTCTCAAGATAACCCAAAACTTTCATATGATTAAGTAATAATACGTTTATGATGACAAATTACATTTACTATGTGTTATCTGAAATGTGAGACAAAATTAGGTAGTTAAAGTTCAAATGGATGGAGATCAGTTTTGATTTAAAATCAAAGGAATTTTATTAAGTAAATGAGATTCTCATCATTATTTTGTTATATCTAACATTCTCTTCTTTCAGAAATATTACTTACGAGCTTAGATGATGATTTGAAAAAAAAAACCAACAAGGAAACTTCTATGGTAGCAAAAACAATCCAGGGAAAAATTTCAGGGCTTGTTAAATGCCACAGCTATTCCTGTTCCCCTTGGTGCCTTTGAGCTTTAGTAGGACAAGGAGTGACCCACAGGCTGCTGTCCCTGCCCCAGAAAAGCCAGGAAAAAGACATCCCTTGTGTCACACCCTATTAGATAAATTTCTGCCCATTCATGCTTTCTCCAGAGCACTTTTTGATGGTGGGAGATGCAGCTCCTCCTCTAGATCTGGGAGTTGAGAAGCTTGCAGGGCACAGCAGCTTTGCTGGGACCTGACAGTGGCCTCAGTTCAATGAGGCAGCAGATGGATATTGGTGTATGAAAGTTTGTTGGCAGAACATGGGGTTGTTTCAGCTTTTGCTGCTGGACACTCTCATCAGGAAGATTTTTGGCATCTTTCAATGGAATGAAACTTTCTTACCTAAAAATGTCTGCGAGGCATCAAATACTCCCAGTTCATAGAATCCCAGACTGGTTTGGGTTGGAAGGAACCTTCAGGATTATCCAGTTCCACCCTTTCTATCATGGCAGGGACACCTCCCCCAGCCCAGGATGCTCCAAGCCCCATCCAACCTTCAACACTGCCAGGGATGGGGCAGCCACAGCTTCTCTGGGAACCTGGGCCAGGGGCTCAGCACCCTCACAGTGAAGAATTTCTTCATAATATTTAAATCCTGCTTCAGCTTGTAGGAGATGTCAGCTGTGTGACACTTGGGCTTAGACATCTGGACCACTTGATGGTGTGTTTAAACTTAAGCCTGGCTTTATATCTTGCTCCATAAAAAAAATAATATTTGACATTTGAGGTTTATTTATCATGAAAGTTACATTTCCTGGCAAATTGGGTACAATTTGGGATCACTGGGTTGCAGAGCAAGTGTGAACCTGGCTGGGATGTGTTACAGCAGCAGTGCTAGCACACCTAGAGATGGACAACAAGTATAACTACTTATGATATGGAAAATCTTGGATCCAATGCAGCATTTAGAAACTTGCTCAAAGGGAATCATGTGAAAAGAACTCATTTTGTACTCAGATGCTGTGAAATTGCTTCATCCTCCTGGTGTGGGATCACTCTTGCAATGGAACAGCATGCAGTTCTTACTGGAAAATGGGACAAAAGAAACCTTAAGTCTTCTCTCTTTCCCTCACACATGAAATATGTTTGCTGCTATTTCTCATTATTTCTTACCAAAACGAAGTATTTTCTCTCCTGGGGGAGCCAGGTGTGTGTGGATGCACCTTAGACTCGTGGCCATCCCAGTAAATCTGATAATATAATTATTCACATGCTTAAATGTCATCATTTTTGTTGCTGGAGAATAGAAGGTGCTCCCATGAAGGGGAAATAATTTTATTTTATGGTTGGTTTACATATTTCCCTGGTTTTTGGGTGCTTTAAGGAGCAGGGAAGAAGACATTTGTGTTTGCATGAAGGTGGGCTGCAGACACTATTATCCTAAAATAAACAAAAAGATCATAGAAAAGCCAAGTTGTAGTACTGAACAGACTTAATAGCTCTAAATCAGTAGCTATTAGCTTCTAATTGCTCTCAAATAATTACTGAATAGAACAGTAAATGTTATTAGCTTACTTTAATATTCAAGATAAAGCATTGCTTCCAACAATAATTTACTGTTTATTCAGCTTTAACACAGACACATGTAAAACTGGGCTACTTCCTGAACATCCTTAATAAACTGAATTATTGACAGAGTTGTGTGGAGGAGACCTACCTGGTGCACACATGGATGGAGGTTAAATTACTGGGCTAACTTAAACACTGAAAAAAAGCAACCAGCCAACAAAAAAAACCCCTGACAAACAAACAAAAAAAAAAAAAGCAAGAAAACAAAAGTCCCACAAACAAACCCAAAGAGGAGGAGAATAGGGGTCAGATGTTTAAGCATGGTTCTGACACCCAGGATTTGGGGGCACCAGCTCAGCTGTTGCACCTTCTGACTGCAGAGCTGTGATTTCCTACATTCTTATTGCACTCACAATTTTTATTGCATCATCTTTCAGGAGTTTGTGCAAATCTCTGCCCCCTACACTTGACTGATACCTCTTGTGGGTTTTTTTTTTTCCTGAAGGAAAAGGGTTTGGGGTTTGGTGGATCAGGAATAAAAACCTACCACAGCTTTAAGACATCACAGAATATCCAGAAAAATTTATAAACCTTCAAAGTCCCCAAAGGGGACTCTATTTATAACAAATACATATTTTCCATCAAGTGTCCAGTTGTAATATTAATTTTCTTTATTTTCACCTCATGATGATGGAGCATCGTGCCATAAGCATCAACTAATGGAAAAATCAAGTAACAATATTTTTTTAATTTTTTTTAGTTAATCAAAAAATCAAAATCAAAATCAATTAATCAAAAAAAAATCAAAATTTTTTAATTTTATTTTTTTAATGTTGAAATCTCTTCTTATCATAGAATCAGAGAATGGTTTGGGTTGGAAGTGACCTTAAAGATCATTAAGATCCAATCCCCCTGCAGGGGTAGGCACACCTCCCACCAGACCAGGTTGCACAAGGCTTCACCTTTATTAAGCCTTTTAAGTTGCTCTGGTATGTGGATTAAATTTTTAAATTTCCATCCCTGTACATTTCATTTATTCCATTTCTTGTCTTCCTTAGGTTTCTTTTCAACATTGAGATTTCCACCAGAACAGCATTTCAGACCATTTCTCAGTTTGCCATCTGCCCCCTGAAAGGTAAATTTCTCATATACTGCCAAATTCTCCAGCTGTATAACTTGGTTACATCCCTCAGTCTTTACAGCAACAGCCTCTTTTCTCTCTGTTTTCTGTTTTCACTTTCAACTAAAAGCATTGGGTCGGGTTTGATGGATCTGCTGTGCCAGTGGTGTGGCTGAAGGAGGATGGAGCACTCCAGCTTTATTGTATTAGTGGGATAGACAGGGGCAATTCAGAGATGATTTCTTTCTCCACTGGTCCTTCACCTCACTGTCATGTAGTGGAAGTATAAACCTGCAGCTCCTGGCCTGCCTGGTAGTCTCCAATTTACATTTTATTTCTTTGCTAAGGAGATTTGGCTCTGGATTAAAAGATGCTCTGATAAATCCTGAGTAACCAGATTTGGAGAGTTTGACAATTTGTGGAGGGGAAAAAGGGACGTGGCAGGCACCTTTGCATGGGAAACTCAGGTGTGTGTGTCTTGTATGCTCAGTTGCCCACCACCAATCCCCAGATTTTGCTTTTTTATTCACCTAGGAGGGTCCCCATGCCAGGAATGAGTGGGAGGAAAAGGGGGAGAGAAAAAAAGGGGTAGTGGAGCCCATTGCCACCTCTAAATGGAGCCCTGTACATGTCTTGCATGCATTGCTCTTGTTTGCATTTGCCTGCAAGTGAGAATTAGTAACTTTTTGCTTTTCTGATTGTAATAATGAAGCTTTCCTGATGTGGAAAATTAGCAACTTTTTGTTCTTTGGAAATGGCCTAGGTTCATCACTCAGCCTGCACAGCTGCAACAACCACCAGCTCCCTGCCAAAGGCCCCTCAGGTAATTTGGGCAGAGAATCAGCAAGGCTGGTGTGTGGTGGGGTTTTTATTTAATTTCACATTTCTTCCTCTCTCTTTTTTTACTTTTTAAAATTCTTTTTCCTGTAATTTCAACTTAGAAAAAATTGAGGTGGGCTGAGCAAGAGGGCAATCACAGCACAAGGCAATGAGATGGGGATCTGCAGTTGTGCCCAGGCTGCTGATGTTCCTTTTTAAATCCTGAGATTTATCTTGGGATTAATTTTTTTTTACAAGTATTGCCTGTCATTGAAAGAACTCCAAAGAACTCTTTATTGAAAGGTTGTTGCAGCAGACAGATTTTCACCTCTAAAGCTGTTTTAATAGCAGTCATTCCAAAATCTACATTTAAACCTCATAAAAGATTGTATATTCATCAGTGAATCTTTCCTTCCTCCAGCACTGGAGAAAATCCACTGTTTGAGTGCTCGACCATTTTTAAACTTCATCGGGTGGAAGATAATCACCCAAATACATAACAACAACAACAACATCACACAAGCAGCAGAAAATATGTTGGAAATTTCTTTTTTATTGTAACAGAAGATAGCACTACCAAAAAAAATCTCTCAGTGAATTGCTTTTCAGTAGATAAGCATCAAAAAATACATTTCCTGCTTTCGGGGAAGGTGCAATAAGGTGCTATATCAGTGTAATGGTTCCGAATGATATGCTCTAGTAGTATTTTGATGAATTACATGATTATAGCTAAAATGAACACTTTCATCATGCCTGAATTAATAATGGTGGTGTGATTTGGCAAGTACTCCTGCAGTGTTCTTTAACTCATCACTTCAGATGACGGAGTTTTAGAGCCCAGCCTTTGTCTCAGGGAAACACAGGGCTCCTTTATGGTTTGAAACCACAAGAAGCAGGAGAAATGTGACAGTTTTAAAAGGAAAAAAAAAAAAAAAAAAAAAAAAGAAGAAAAGAAACTAATGCATGCATATCTTCTTGAGCTCATCATGGCTTAATTGGTTTATTTTTCACTGCCTTATTCCAGTGGCGAAGGCACCTGTGACTGTGTCAGGAAGAAAAAGATCAGTGATTTTTTCATGTGAGAACAGGCTTGGTGTATTTTATTGCAACTGCTGCTTCCAAGTGGTTCTAAAGACCTTAAGAAGGCCATCATTTTCTCTTAAACCATCAGTTTTAGTTCAGAGCTGGGGTAATCAGGGTGTTCATTTCTCTGCCTCCCACCTTAGTTAAGACAAGAACCAACCCACCCCAGGCCTCCAGCTGTTTGGAGAGAAGCTGAGGATTGCTGGGCCCATTCCAAGGCTCCCCTGGGTGCTCCAACCATGTGCATTACAATTCCCCACACCAGGAGCTTCCATAATATCACCAGTACACCAGTACGTGTGTAGCTACAGCACTGAGCAAAAAACCTCCAGTGCTGCTGCCTTTTCCCTGGTTTTTGGCTGGTAACAAATGAAGGCTCTCAGTCTTTATAGCTGCCATCCAGTGCCTTTAATGAGAGTTAATTTTACTTGAACTAATAAGAGCTGTAATAACCAATCTGCTGTAGATAGGAAAAGCAAACCTTTTTTTTTTTTTTTTTTTTTTTTTTTTTGCAGGTGATTGTGAAAAAGGGGGATGCACGATGCATCCAAAAAACATCTGGAACAGATGTTCCTGTAATTATGATACACTGGGTGATTATGCTGTGTTCACTGCCCTTTGCTGGGTGGTGGTAGAAGCTTGTGCTGGTGCACTGAACTGGAAGAGAGGACACACTGGCTGGGGCAAGACCTGTCCTCTGTGTTTTCCTACGTGATTTCTGTTCCTTGAATATTTGCTCATGGTTAATTATTATCTTCTGGGTTTGTATCAGTAATTTTATGCCATGAAATACCTCAGGTCTGCTGATGCAGAAGGGCAAGAGAATGTATTTTCTGAACACAAGTTACAGGGAAAGTCAGATGAGATTATAAGGAAACTTGTGTGGTGTGGTAGAGTCATATATATATATATTTTATATACATATGATCTATGATGTTATGATCCATGCATGACTACATGGCTTTGTATCTTTTTATTTAAAGAATCTTACAGTTCAGGGTGAAAATGTATGACTTTGGGCATCTGAGTAGGTCACCCCAAATGAGAGCAGAGGACGAGTAGCTCAAGAGGGCTTTATGCAACTTTTCTCTACCCTGGGCTGGGTAGAGAAAAACCATGCACAGCGCATGGTCTTGTTTCTTCTCCACTAAATCTAAATAACTGGGTATTTTTTTTTAGGTTTTGGTACAGAGTATATTTATTTTGGCACCCTGATTGTCTAAAATCTGCTACTGGCTTGCATCTAGTGGCACAGCCCTGGTTTAGCTCCTGTTATTATAATATTAATAATAAAAAAAAAATGTAATTCTTAACTCCTATGGAAATGCCAGCAATCTAAATTATAATGTCACTAGAATGAGCAAGAAGAGAGGAAAAGCCATTTTTAGAAGCCACAGGATGGTAATTTCTAAATAACCTAGGACCGAGAATGCGTAACAAAAAATCCTGATCAAATCAGACATTAATAACCTCTTCTTTTAATCTGATACAATAAATCTTCCAGCTCTGGATCCACAATAGAAATAACTGAACCCAGGCCAAGCTGGAGCAGGTATGGGGGAGTTAGAAAGAAACATGCCCTTTCTTTAATTGAAAGTAGGTGGTGATTTTCTGGTATTCCAAAGTCAACAGGTCAGCCCTACCAACTTGCTGCCAATCAATTCCCTCCAAAGAAGGGATTTTTGGTTGGATTTGTGGCCTACAAGCAATGTGGCATTGCCAGAACTTCAAAATCCACACATTCTTTGGAATTTTTAATGTTCATTTTGAGAGCTGGTCTTCAGTCCCTCGTGCTGTAATTACATGGAAGTCTCAGATTTCTATCTGAACCTGAACTGCAGCAGTTTGGAAGGATATCCAAAACTCCACTTTTTATAATATTATGAATTTTAGGTTGACTTTTTTCATTTTGCTTGCATCTACATTTTGTATAACTTTGATTTTTTATAAGTCTCAATAATGTAAGACAGAATTAACTTCATGGTTTTCCCACCATCCTGTGAAGGACCTCTGAGACATCTACTACAAGTTTTGTATTTCTAGACTGCTCTTTGTCAGTTTAGGAGGATATGGCTGGGAACAAAATGGTTTTTGCTAAGGATCAGTTGGCACTTTTTTTGTTGTTGTTTTACAGATAAAAACCTTGTTGGTCTACAAGAGGGTTGAGTTGACACTGCTGGCTGCTCCATCAAGAACCTGCCACACAAAGGGCCACATCTCAGCCAAACTCTTCACTTATCTCCTGAATGGTGACATGGATTAAAACCCAGTATCCTATATATGCACAGGGCTTCCAGCACTGAATGGGTTAAACAACTTTCAAATTTAAAGGCCAACAGCAGAATGATGTAAAAGTAATAAGTTTATAGGGCCAGTGAACTCTTACTCCTTGTGGTGGGTTCCTCCATGGCTGGATACCTGGTGCCCACCAAGCTGCTCTATCCTTCCCCTCTTGATAAGGACAAGAGGGGAGAAAATAAGATGGGAAAAACCCTGATGTGTCAAGACAAAGGTAGTTTTTTAATGCAAAAGCAAAGGCCACATGTGGAAGTGAAAGAAAATAAAAAATTTATTTTTCCAGCTACCGTGAGGGCTGCTCTAGGGAAAAATAAGCCCATCCCAACCAGGCCCAAGACACTCCTCAAAGCAGAGGGAGACGTCATGACTGAGATTTGATAAATATTTATATACATTGTAATTTGAATTTATTTGGCAAACTCTGTGACTGGGCAGTTGAATAGATGTGTCATCTGATTCAGTGCCCTGGCAGTAATTAAGGATAATGGCTTTGAACAAAGATGGAGAGCAAAGACATTCCTGCCATCATCTTCAGAGGGAGCTGAAGTTGAGGTAGTTGAGGTATAGTTGAGGTAAAATTTGTCCTGAGACCTGCCTGTGAAATTTCTGTTCAGGCAAACCACAGTCCTAGGAGTATTTTTTTCTCCATTTGGAATGCTGTTGCTTGGGGTCACGTGGTTGCTTTGTGCTGCATCTGTTGACATATACTCCAAAATTACCCTGAAAAAGAAAAACTTTATACAAGAGAAATCTTAACCTTCCCTGTGGGTATTTCCTGCATTGGAAATGGAGTGAATGTGCCTGGAGTGTGTGCAGATCCTCCCATCTTGGACAGCGTGCTGCTTGGTTTTAAAACTCTGTACCAGAGGAGTTATGCCAATTTTAAATTTATTTTTGCATATAATTTTTAATAACAGTAACAAAAAAGTGGCATAGTCTCAAATATGTTCCTAAACCAGAGCAAACTGACAAAGCCACAGAGCCAGCTGGGTTGACTTTGCACTTTCTGGAACGTGAAAACATCTGACCTAAATTGTATTAACTGAGTAAGTGAAAAAATAAAAATAAAAACCCCAAACATGAAATTTCACCCTTTCCTAGAACCCTTCCTCTGTTGCCCAGCTGATGGGTGAGCTCAGAGATGAACCTCACAGCTCTTTAACCAATGTGCCAGCCCCTGCCACCTTGTCTTGGGCTGCTTAGGGCATGAACCATCAATGGGCAAAGTGATACCAAATACTCTGATTTTTAGGCCAGGCAGATGCAGCTCATCCTCAGTATTTCTCTGGACAAATTGCTTCTCAAATGTTCAAAATCTGTTGGACGTTGCCAGTGCTGCATCTGATTGTGGGTTTTTTTATAAAGAGATATAAGCAATATTATGAAGCTGCATAAAATGGTGTGTAAGAACCAAGTACAGTAAATTAAACATGATACTCATTACATAAATACAATTATATTTATCAGCCTTTTATAACCACACAAAGCATTTACCAGTAAGTTATTTTGGAGTAGATAATTCCCAATTAACTTTTACTACTTTATTTTTGCTAATTTAGTTAGATTTAATTTTTCAAATAAAATAAAATAAATGAAAAAAAAAAAAGCTGTATCAAATGGCATCTCTAACTATTACGCTGGAGATGAGATATAATTAAAATGTTATGTATGTGGAATTGCAACTGATGGGAACCTCAGCTTAAACTCTTCTTTTTTTTTTTTTTTTTTTTTTTTGTCTTTATTTGATTGTTGCCTGCACTGCACAGATAAGATGATTGAATTGCAAGATGGCTCTGTGCCCACACTGCCAGCACCAAGAGCTTGGAGAAGAAAGGGGAGGCAAGAGCTTGAAAGAGAAATTACCTGGAAAATCAAACAGATCAAGGCCTTACACATGCTGAGGAATCCCATGAGAAGTCCTTCTCTGACCAGACACTTTTTTTTCTGCAAAACTCCTTCTGTTTGGGGGATTGAACATGAGGAATGGGGAATTTCCACGGGTCCAAGGTGAGAGGGGCATTTCTGCACTCTGGGTGTGAATTTCTCACCATCCTGATAATACAACTTGTGCTTTCACTGTCAGATTTGCTGCCAAACCTGAGCATCCCTCAATGATTGCTCTGGATCAGGAAATGTTCCCAGGTCTCAACCTGGACCCTGGTGCAGAATTCTGTAAAAAATTGCCACTAAAACTCAAAGCTCAAGCCAAGCTGGGTCACTTGGATGAGGTGTCAGTGCCAGTGAATTGAATTTTTGAGGCTTTTTTCTTGTTTTCACACGGATGGTGGTAAGAGCCAGAGTCTCTCTTGGGATGAGGGATACATGGGGAATCCATTGACAAAGGCTCACCATATTTTTGTTGTGCTTTTGAAAGAAACCCACCCTTCAAAGTAAAAAGGAAGGACACTACTGAAGAAGCTTCCTACCTCCTTTTTGCTTTTCTAGTTTTTACTTTGTCCTGAGATGGAGGGCTTAAAATCTCTAGCTGAGGGTGTTGGGTTTCAGCAGCTCAATCCTATTACAGACGTGCCAAGTCTGAAATTCCCCTGCTCTGAAACAGGAATAGTTTAACCAGTCTCCCAAAGAATCCCTCTCTTGGCAGGATTAAATGTGCTCATGGCTGCTTAAGGCCACTGATGTGGCTTTCCAGATTTTTTGGTTGGGTTCTTGGCTCAGTGGCCAGGGGAGGTCTCAGCACCCTGGGGATGTGGGGTAGATGCACTCAGTGATTTTTCACAGGGGGAGGTGCTCTGGGAACCCACAACATTATTAAACAGCACCTCTCTTCATTTATTCTGTCACTAATAATTAAAATGTAAATGCAGGGTTGCTAATTGTGTTGCAGACACTCGGGTTTTAAAATAAATGTGGACTCCAAGTGCTCAGCATTGCTTTAAGACAAGAATTAATGGGGTTCAGCAGGGAAGGGGGGGCTTTGCTGATGGTAAATATCAGAGCCCTCTTCCTACAGGCGAGGACAGTTACAGACCCATTGTTCATTACTTTGGATGTGTCACATTTGCCAGTATGACAAGATGTATTATGGACAAGGAATTTTACAGATGGAGAGAAATATCCATGTAAGTTGTTTATTTGATTTTTTCCACTATTTTTTTTTTTTTTCTTTTTCCTACTATCCTGTCCAACCTTGGGATAATAGAATTATTTTATGCCTTCTGCACTATCATCAGGCTTTGGATGGCTGCACAAAGGCCACTGGCAACAGAATAAGATGGCTGTAAAAAAATGCAAAAAATTGGGGTAGGGAAAAAAAAAAAAAAAAAAAGAAGGTACAACCAATAACTTGCCCTTAAATTTAAAAGGAACTAAATGAGGAACTTCTGGACAATTTATCTTGCTGTTTACAGATAACAAGTCACTTTGTTTTTATGTGCTCAGTCTAGTATTCCATAATTTATTTGAAAGAAGATGAGAAATAATGTAGATAAATGATGAAGTGTCAGGGTCTGACGCTCTTAAATGAAGCTATTATGGTCAAAGAGAAAACGTAAAACCTGCGGCTCATTATGAGAGCGTTCTACTTGTCAGTTAAGTGAAAAGGCCTGGAATGATTTCCAGTTTATTTGTCATTGCAGTTATTAAAGCTGTCTTTTTGGTGCCATGAAAATGAATTGAAGACTTTATTCGAAGTAAATTTGTACTAAAGCTTTCAGATGTATCTTATGTGGGTTCAGTGAGGCAAGAAAACAGCTTAAAAGCTGAAATATTGCAAGGAGGCAACTGCCGAAAGTCCTGAAACACAGGAGGATGGAAAGTCTGGGGAAGTTGCACAAATAAATGAAGTATTTCATCTCTTGGGAAATAAAGCTTAGTTTTACTATATTGTACACTTAGACAAAGAAATCAGCCCTTGTTAGTGGCAGCAAAATATTGTCTTTCACGGGCTCGTGCCTGGTGCTTACTTTTATATCAAGCTATTAATTGTGGGACAAGTTTATCATAAAAGTGGGGCTTCTGTCTTCCAGGCTGCATGGAGAATCTTTAGAAATATTCTCTCCAAGCCAAGGAGGAGATGCTGTGCCAGTGGCAAGATCAAGATGAGGAATAAGGTTCAACATTCATGAGGAATAAGGTTCAACATCAGGACAAAAGAGTGGGTGGGGGCCACAGGGATGGTGAGACCAGCTTAGGAGTTCTCCATCAACTGAAATCAAGTGAGCTCTGCTATGGAGGTGGTTGTTGACACTCACATCTTCTGGCAATCTCCTCTTCAGATTTTTTTCTACTGAGCTGTAAATCTCCAAGTGATGTAGAGATGGTTGATAGGTTTATTTTATTCTGGTTTGTCTCTTGCTCTGGATTTCTTTTCCAGTAGTCGTGTTCCCCACTACTGCTTCGTATTTGCCAAGACAAATCAGTGTAGTTATGGTAGCTTTGGACTGTCCAAAAGGAAATTAAGAGTCTTTTTTTATTTTAAATTGAAAGCTGTAGGAGCACTAAACTGAATGCTTAACTCCAAGCTCCAGCAGTCTTACAGCATATAGTTGACACTTTATTGCAGATATTACAAATGTTATGACATGTCTTCAGGGTCAAGTTAAAAACAAAAAGGGTTCCACATTCTCATCAGAAGTAATCTGTCAGTTTTGTCATCAGATATTATAGCAGCCTTCAGTAGCAGTGTCACAGTCAAGGGTTTATCAGGCTCTGTAGTATATGTATACATACTCTGATTTCCAGGGGTTTATATCTGCAATAAAAATTCCCTCTGGGCTAAAACTCGGCATTCATAACCCAAAGGGATTTTTTTAATTAAAAAAAAAAAGTATCAGTGAAGGTTTTCTTGAATGATAAGGGCACACACAAAAAAAAAAAAAAAAATCAAAATCTATTCTGCATTAAAAAAAATACTTTAAATCTTTTAAACTGGCAGGCTTCAAATATTTAAGCAGCCAACCCTCTTTACATAAGAGACCATTAAAAAAGGACAGCCCAGGAAGGGGATAGGTGGCAGAGCAGACAAGTGCTTTGAGTCTGAGTGTGGAGCATTTGATGAGATGTATAATTAGCCTCACATTTCCAAAGCTCTCAGTGTCTCTTTCTATTGAAAGTGTGCGTGAGGGAATTAGGGTGTCTGATGCACAAATACAAATCATTTCTCCCTCAACCACCCTCTGCCATGGTCCTGCAGAACAGAGCTGATGGGGTGTAAGCTGCTTCGGATTGAATCAGCCCTTTGGATCTGCACGGGACGTGGTTTCTGCTCCTGGGTTCAGGAGGGAAGCAACCAAAATGTGCAAAGCCCAGCAGGGACATGAAGAGGGAAATGTGGAAAAGAAAGCAGCACAAATGGTGGTTACAGAAGGGATGCAAGTGCTGTGTGTGGTGCTGGTTCAAACCCTTAACCCTGAACGCTCGTTTAGTATGGGGTGATGGTCTTGGTGTAATAGGAGAAAAAATTAGGAATACCACGTAAAATATGGAGATGTTTGCACTAAAAAGTGATGAAAGACCAACTGTCCCATTGCTTCCAAAATTCCATCCTTAAGCCTTCACTTGGATGCCCAAACCAGATGCTGTATGAGGATTTGTGAGTGCTACATACTACAGGTACCACCTGCTCCTATTTGGAGTTGGGGCTCAGGGGCAGCCCCAACAAACAGAACATGTTAAAAAGTCACCAGGCTTCTCCCAAAAGTCCTGGTAAAGCAGCAGAAGAGAGGCCCTGTAGAAGGCAGGGGCCAAACACACCTATGGTGTATATTTGCACATTAAGATACTGTAATTTATTTGACTTCCTAAGGGGAAAATAAAGAATGTGGGTAAAGAAAACCAACCCTGAGAGGGTTCCTTGCCATGTCCATGGGGAAACAGTTCTCAAACCAATCTGAATGTGCTCCTTTAGTGCTGCTGAGGAGGCCAACCTGGTCGTTTGAGGGGAAAGCACAACTAAGGTTGTGTAAATGGGCTTCTCAAAGATGCTTCTTGTCCTCCATATGTGAATTTTCCAGATCCAAATTCAGTCCTGAGCACCATCTCTTAGCACACCAGGACTTGCTTCTGCCAATCCTTGAGAGCCTGCTAGGAAATGAGATTGGTGTCAAAGATATTCTAATTGTGAGGTGGTATATTTAATACTTTCTTTTCTTTGGCTTTATTTGTTTATTTATTTAAATTTTGTTTTAAATTTTTGTTTGACGAACCTTTTAGTTTTTATCAAGAATTTAACTATTTTGCTGGAACACAACTTCTTTTCACTTTTGACTTCTCTCTGGTGGTCAGTGTGAATTTAGAGGACTCTGCCCAACCCAAGCCCATGTGTTCCCCCAGGCAACCAGCCCATGCAGAAAGCTGGTGTTGGAGGTCTCAGAAAGAAAAGCTTTTTTCTTGCCAGTCTGCAAGAATTACAAGCTGGAAGTATCAAGATACAGGAGTTACTCAAGAGCTGCTCAGTTTTTACCTGATAAGGGGCAATGTCAGGGAGACAACTCCTAGCAGTGGTTTAAGCTTTTTCATCACAGATAGCCAGGGGTGATCCAGTCCGTGAGACAGAATGTTTTTCTTGACATTAAACTATATAAAAGAAACATTACAGAGCCAGTGGCCACAATATGCTTATTTTTTACATCTGCTTTTGTGTTTTTTAAGAATGTCCTACACTTGGTGCCTCTGCTCTTGGTAGTCCAGAGAAATCTACTGAGAAGAAGGGACCCAGCAGCCATCAACATGTTCCACAACACTGGTTCACCACAACTTACTTCCTACCTGTCCTGTAGCACAAATTCCCTTCTTTTTTGGTGAATTCCCATTAGATTTCTGGGACCATCCAATATTCCCTAAATCTTCTTAAGCAGCTTAATGTAAATGATGTTATTGGCAGAAGATGGGGACTATTTGAGTTGGAAACAGTCTCATATTTAAACTCTACGATGCTTTCCTTTTTGTTGTAGCAAATGAATTAATACCACTCTGGGACATTTTAACAAACTTCCAGTTTCTGCAACAAGCAGACTAAGACTGATGGTGACAAGTTTGATGCCCTGTACTGGGACATGAGACTGATGAGATGGAAAAAGAAAGGACTGTCTCAGGGGAAGGAAATGGTTGCAGTAAAGACCCATAAATGCAAATGTAAGTACTCTTTTTAGTAATGCTGGTCTATTATTACAGCCTAAAGGAAGTTCATTTAATTAATAATTAAGCTCCTGATCTTCAAGTTGCTCTCAGTGTGAACTTTAGCATCAGAAGTAGCCAGGGATTTATTTTATGATGCAGTTGCAAGTGAGAAAAGACAGCATCATCAAAAAAGCCTCAAACTTTTGCCAAAACCAGATGCCTATTTTGTAAAGTTTCACCAGGTCCAGCGTGCTGATTGAAAAATGAGAGGAAGAGAGCAAAATCCATGTTAGAACTGGTATCAAATAGCCACTACAGTGACTCCTAGCTTTAATGAGGCTGCATAGAGGTGATAATTATTTTTCAGGCAAACTCCCTGAGCACCAAACTACTGCTCAGGGTGAGCTTTGGCACTCTCTCCCTTGGAACATGTGAAGAAAAAAAAAAACAAAAAACCCTGTGTCTGTCCTTTCTGCTTGTTGAGTCCCACCTTGGGAGCATCCAGGACCAGAGCTCAGAGCAGCATCCCAGGCAGCACCAGAGCCCAGTGGGATGCTGCCTCCCCTTGCAGCTGGGTTTTCCTCTGCCCTGGGCAAATTATTTATCCCCTTCCTGCTTCTTTTTATAGTCTGCAAAACTGCAGTGGTAATGGTTAACCTGCTGGGATTTTAGAGCTCGTAACCCAGAGAAGCATCAATAAAGTGCTGTGGATCTTCTGGGTGGTGGCTGCCACAGAAACACAAAATATTCTTGATTTTCTTTTCTGTGTGACAAGTTAAGTGGTTAGGGAACTGATTTGGTGTTTCAGCCACGCTTCTGTTTTCTTCTCCTGTGTTATCTGTTGTGTTGTGATTCACGAGCTGCTTCAGTTTCATCTCTAATCACTGCTATTACTTGACTCCAACCCTCTTGGAATAGTTTACTCCTTGCAGCAGCTGGAAGCCAGCAGAGCAGTTTGTGTCTCACATCTCTGTGTAGGGGTAAACACTTCTGTCTTCAGAGTGAAGAGAAAAAAAAAGAAATTAATTTCTGAGGCTTGGGGGTGGCCACCCACCCGTGTGAATGCTTTGGACTGTAAATTGGTGAGGAAAAAGTGTTCACATACTCTGTGCTTTACAATAGTTGATAACTTAATATGTATTTTTTATTATTTAATAACAAAATTAGATTAAAATAGCAAAATATTATTTAATAATAAAAATATTTTTCTTTTTATTTTATTAAAATATACTGCTATGAATTTTCTTATTATTAGACCAATAAGCTCTAAAAGATGCCTCTGCCTTGTGGTTTTCAGGCTTTTCTGCTGCATGGGGGGCTGGAAATCTGTGTTTGGGGATTTGGGGTTTGAGGCAGTGCCCAGTGATTGGAGGATTGGAGCTGACTTTGTGGTCTGACTACACAAAATTAACAACCCCAGTGCTGAGGATCAGGGTCAAGGAGAATTTTTTATTTTCTTCAATGATGTCATCAGAGATGGGGCTTAACAAGTTTTTTTTAAGCTCTTGCAGTGGAAGCAGACTGGGTCTGGAAGAGGAAAATCATCCAGTAGTTCAGTGAAGGAATAAATAACATGGGCAGCTTGTGAAAATGGCATGATAGAAAACAGGGATAAAATTACACTGCTGATCATCTGCCTTCCTGGGCTTTATTTTATTAACTTCACTAGAAAAAAATCAAATTAAAAAATATATTGTTACTCTGCAAAATCTTAAGCTGAATGGGCTGAACTCAGCTGTGATTTTCCTTGAAAGAACAGAGGGGTGTCTGGGTCAGCCTCGGTGGGGAAAGTTCTGTTCTGGCAGTCTAAGAAATTAGGAAAGTATAATTTGGAAGGTTTTTTTTTCCTCTACCAAAATACCTGGGGTCAATATATTGTACAAACAGCCTTGCAGCCTGACTGGAAGTTCAGGCTTGGTTTTGCAGGGGCTTTGCCTGCTTGGGGTGGCTTGGGACACCCTGGTGGGGCTTTTTCATGAGCAAAGTGAGGAAGCTGCTCCTGCCCAGGACAATCTCTACATCCTCTCCATCACCTGCTTTTTCTTAGAGCTTCTTTCTGCTTCAGCCTTTCACAACAGATGCATTTTGTGTGCACACAGGTAGCATTCAAAATAGATGTCAAAGTCCTATTTTAGAATTTGTTACCTTCCAGATCTCGTCAAGTTCCTTTTTCATGATTTTTTTTCTTTTTGCATCGAAAAATTGGTAAAAAAGGTAGGATAGTCTTGCTGCATCTCTGTTGATGTAAAGTGTTCTCATTATGTGAAACTTCAATAATTTTTCAGAAATCAGGAGAGCTCGAAGACAAAATTTAAAGTTAATTTGACAGGCAAAGTTTCAAGAAAGAATGTGCCTAAAATATCATTTTCTCTTAAAGGCATTTCCACCTAGAAGGGGATTTGCATCATGATAACATGCAGATAACCTTGTGAAGTAGGTAAATGGTCTCATTAGTAATTCCATGGCAAAAGTTCAGTGTTATTTCAACACCCTGAGTAGTGCCCCAGTGGTGCTCACCACCCTCAAATATTCAAAACCCATGGGGCGAACACCAGGAAAAACAATTCCAGAGACATCCAACCTCCAGGGGCAGAAACGGGTTAAAGATAAAAATCTGTGACATTTGACTGTCCTTTTTTTTTTTTTTTTTTTTTTCCCCTGTCTGATTTATCTATAATTCAGACTGCTTAACTTAACTTAAATACAGATACCAGAGTCAGAGTATTTGTTCAAGCACTAAGCTGACAAGTACAGAGCACCGGCCATTATTTCTGCTTGAGAGTCAGAGGTTTGAGCTATTCATTTTGTAGCCTGACACTCAGCACCACAATTCCTTGAATTCCCCAAGCTTTTCATACAGTTTCCTCAAGGACAGCTATCATGTCTTAGCTGCTGCAGTGACAGATGGGATACAACGTGTCATGTGATGGATAACGCTGGAGCCACAGCACTTAATCCTTCTAATACTAATAGCAGCATTATCATAGAGATTTATGAGAATGTCAGTTCCAAGTTCCCAGCTCCATTCATGGGTTTTTAAAACTTCAGCTGCAAAAAACATGCATCCATCCCATTAATTCTAATTATCATGGTTCATCTTCTCAGCAGTTTTGTACTCCGGAACCTTTCAGTGCAAATTAACGTACCAAAAAAGTGTATTAATTAATATTTGTAGCTTTTAATTTCTGCAAGAGTGTTGTCTGGAAGCAGCTGGCAGTACAGGGCCGCTGCTATTGAATCTTTGCCAAAGAAGTGCAGATGTAATTTTGTTATCTCTTGCTTAGTCATTTACGCAAATTAATTTGAACAATTAGCCTTTTACTGGTCCTTCATGAATCATGCAAAAGGGATCTGCCAAAAAAATCTGCTGGTTGACAGAAAAGAATTGGTTAACATCATAAATCCTGCAAAAAGGTATGACTGTGTTTGGGGTAAAGTACAACTTGAGGAAAAAATTTCCAGTGATTTTTCTTTTTTTTTCTTTGGTTCTTTATCTATGTCACTTTACAAGGTTGGGGAAAAAAAAAAAAAAAAAAAAAAAAAAAAAAAAAAAAAAAAAGACATCTACAAGAAGAGCAAAAATTAGAAATTTGGAAACTTTGTTTTAGATCAATACTCAGAAAGTTGTTTCTTTCCTACATATCATCTTGTCCTCCTTTCTTGCAAAGTGGTGATGTGTTTCTTTCTTCTTTCAAATCTCCCATGGAGCAGATTTGATCATCATCTGAAAAAAAGACCCAAACCTTTAGCTTCTTTAGACATGATGCTAAAGGAAGTCTGGTTTCTTCCCCAAATGTCTCTTCTCTTGGTAAAACAGGTTTCAGCACACACACCCCACAGCCATGACCTATAGAGGTGCTGGGGTTTGCCTACAGCTTTTGCCCAACGTATGCTAAAACTTTTCCTTCCTGAGAATCCCAGCTCCCACATTCAGGCTAGGTTTGAATGACAGTACCCTCAGATGTTTCTAGGAATTGTATAATTGCTCTTTTCTTAAATGTCAAACTTATTTTTGGTCAGACAAGCTGGATATTCCAGCTCATGAGGGAACAGTGTCATCCAGGAACTCTGAGTAATGCTGCAAATGCATCTGAATCTCATTTGCTGCTGTTGCAGAGGGTGAATTCTCTTAATTCTTCTCTCAACATTCTGAGATGTCCTTTTGGTTTAAATTGAATTGCAGAAATCTGAGCTTTGGGGTGGATTTTCTCACATCTAACTCTGGTAGCTTTTGCAAAATGATCAAAATGATCACGGCCAAGTTAGTTGTTACCTGTGCCTCTGATTTCACTGCTGAGATATTTCTTTCAGTTCTGCAGTGTCACTGGGAGTGCAGTAACACTCTCTAGTTAAAGAAAAAAACAAAAAAAGTTACCTAATGGTCACTTGCATTCAGAACCAAGTGCCTTGGAATAACCTTATTGTTATATTTCAGTAAAACCTCACCATTTTTACCAAGCCACTTCTCAGCCACCTCGACATGAAGAAATTGTTTGGTGTGAGGGTGCTGAGCCCCTGGCCCAGGTTCCCAGAGAAGCTGTGGCTGCCCCATCCCTGGCAGTGCTGAAGGTTGGATGGGGCTTGGAGCACCCTGGGCTGGTGGGAGGTGTCCCTGACCATGGCAGGGGGGTTGGAAGGAGATGTTTTGGGGTTTTTTCCAACCCAAACCATTCTATGAGTCTATTTTATGATTTTATGGTGTCAGTTCCCAGAACAGGTAAAGATCTTGAGACTTACTGGGTCACTAACAGAACTTTTGCCAGATTTTTTTCTGAAATCTTTGCCATATCTGGGGGAGTAGCTTTGGGATTAAATCTTTGTTTTTTTGGAAATCACACCCAAGCTCAAACAAATGCTGATTCTTTAGCTTAGCCAGACAGAACCGTGCAAATTCCATCACTCTGGCAGGGTAAGGTATGGGTCCCTTTCCCTCTAATTGTTTTTTACAAGCTGCGTTTTCACAGCCTGCATTGTTATTTCCATTTGTCCATTTGATTGCAGAGAGAAGAGCCCAGATGTTGTGTGACAAATCATAGCTATTTGCAATCTGTTGGAATTCTTATAAATTGTACCGGGGATCATTTTCTGATAACTGATCCTGCAATCCCTTGTGCACGTGCATCACTTAGAGCCTGAGAAGCCCTATTGAAGCTGGGGGATCTATTCAGATGCTCAAATTAAGCACGCATGGTGCCCATTTGTGTAAATGTTTGCCTTGTGAAATATGCTGAGATTTAGAACTCGCCCGTTAGGTTCCCCATTGCATTAATTTGCATTTCATCAACTCACGTCCTCTCCTTCCACTGTAAAACTTGAAATCAGTTTGTGTTATTTTTTATCTGAATAGGATACGTGGGGCTCAAAAAATCTGGCTGGAGTTTATTCTGCAGCAGAGAGATCCGATTGTGTTTACTGATCCATAATTCACAACAAATAGTTCCTTCAGGAAGGTGCATCTGACTCAGCCTTGTTGTTTCCCTGGTTTTAGGATCTGGGGCTAATCAAGGACGTGGTCTCTCAGTGCCACATTGAGAAGAATGAAGTTAGTTCACTCTGTAATTGAAAGTATCTGTAGTAAACTTGGCTGGAGCTTGATTAATAGTATATTAAAATCAGAGTCTTCATGGTGAGTGCTGGATAAGGAGTTTTGGGCAAATTACTTGGTTACTGGGAAACCTTTAAATTTTAATCATGGAGACACTTCAGCATCATTAGGAACTGAAAAAGACAATGGGCTCTGGGAGGAAGTTGTGTGAATTGATGTGCTTTTCAATCTCTTCTGCTCTGCAGATATTGAGTGAGGCATGGGCTGCAATTGAGAATCCTCTTGCTCCCCAGGCCTTTGATTGCTGTTGTTATAGTTTAATATTACCCAGTTCTTTGTGATCCTGGAAATCAGATGAGATACTTGCAAAAGATGGAAGGTTTTAGGATATGAGAAAAACAGTTTAACAACCTGCTTTCTCTGTGCTGTTTCCCTGGGTAAGAGAAATGGAGGGATGCTGGGGCTTCTATTTCAAACTATTGGAAATAAACACCATCTTTTACACCTATTTTATTGGAAATAAACACCCAGCTTTTAGTGGCTATCACATTGCTTAATGTGCCTATAGCATTATGACTCTCAAACATACATTTACACCTCATTTTGAAGGCCAGTTTTGCATAGGGAGCACGTGTCTTCTCTGCAATGTATAGGGCAGCTCTGATGTGTCTTCATTTACAGAGATGTGAAGGGCTCTAATAGCTCTTTATGAGGACACATATGGAGTGTACACATCTCTCCTGGGTGACAGATCCAATTCAAACAAGTGCTAATAAAACCAATACCCTCAACCCCTGCAGCCACAGCTTTTGTTTCTGCCTGGGATTTTCAAGCCTCCTCTAAGGATGTCAGGCTCTTGGCTCCTGTGTCAGGGAACAGGAGAGAAACACTCAACAGATTTGAAGTGACAGCCTGGACTATCAAATTCAGTCCCCAGCTTTTCCAGGCAGGCATAGGATGGAATTGGGTTCATAAAATGACCACTCTAATTTAAAATCAAGTCATTTGTGTGCCTCCACGACTGCAGGAGAACCTCTCTCCTGTCTGAGAATGTCATTTAGACATATTCTTCTAGGAGGCTGGATTTGTCTCTAGTCACTGAATGCCTGTTCATGTTTGTGCCAACATTGCCCAGTGATTTAAAAGTTTTAAAACCAGCTTTTATTCACTTTACTGGGTTAAATAAATGACTTTGTTACATTCTTTGCACTGTGGAAAGGTTGGGCTTTTGTCATAGCTTCCCTTTTCTGTATGTTGGTGGATTTTCCTCCTTTATCTGAACCATGTGAAGTCCTGGGTTATCCCAGCATGGCACAAGTGTGGGCTTGTACAACAATATGAATATTTTCCTATTTCTAATGAGAAAATTGTTTCTTCCCTATCCTAAGATGTACCCACCCTCTGTGTTTATGGGTGCATTGTATCTGTGGCTTAGAGTCAGCATATTTTTCAATCCTTGCCTTCCACTTTCATTTCCAAGCAGTAGCTCCAAGCTGCCAGGAAAAATACTGAATATTTACCCCTAAATTACTGAACTTGTAGTTTTGTATTACTAAATATTTTTCCTACTTCTGTCATTGCAGCCCCCAAGTCATTTAATTTACCTGTAGCCTGCTATTCCTTTAGGTTGACAGTGCCTTCCAGATTCATCTCATTAAAAAAAAAAAAAAAAAAAAAAAAAAAAAAAAAAAAAAGAAAGTAATTGGTGTACTAGCATTCCGTGTCAAATTAATTATCAAAATTGTCAAATAAGATCTGACACCTGGGCAAAGTGGGATTAAAAGTGGGATGCTGTGAAGGTGGTCTGTGTCCTGGTGTGTTCTCTGCATTCTAGAAACATCAATTTTCTTTCTAAAGGAAGATTTACTGGGCAACAGGGACTAGAAAACTGAGAGCTGAGGAAAAGGTTTTTTTTTTCTAGCCAAGACACAGCTTGCTGCAACAAAGCTGTTTACTGAAAAAGAAACTTCTGCAATATACAGAAACTCCTCTAGGAGAAGATTTTTGGGTTTAGGTTGAAGTTTCAGCTCTCACCAAAGGAAACTCTCAGCTTGTTTCACTCGTCCAAAATTCAATGTTTTAAGGTGTTTGAATAGACCACAGGAATCCTAAATCCAAGTTGTTGGCCTCAAGAAGGCCCAGGCACAATCTAAAAGGAGGTCTTTCCCTGGGAATTCACCCACTCACTTGGTTTCTTGCTGAAGGAGATTAGAAACATTTTTAAAAGAGAGTTTTCATGGAGCAGGAAACCATTTTCCATCCAGAGGCTGGAGGCTGAATTCTGTCCACAGAAGAGAAAATGCCAGACCAAAAAGTGAGAGGAAGAAACATACCCTGGCAGGGGTGACAGGATGAGTTGTGCTTTTTTTTATTATTATTTTTCCTTTTTTTTTTTTCTTTTCTTTCTTTTATTTTTCCTTTAATAGATGATGTGTACTCAGGAATTCAGAATATTAGCACAAGTCCTAGGGGGATGTGGATTTAATGGAAGGGGACAAAGTTGTTGTGGAAACACAGAGTTTATTACATTTTCCCATTCAGATGTTTATTCTCTGATTTATGATGACTTCAACTTATTATGTGCCCCTTTTTAATTTGTCACATAATGGTTGTGCATATGTATGCAGCTGGGCTGTGTGTGAGTTCCTATACTCAGAGCAGATAAAATGCCCAAAAAAGCAACTGGATCAACTGCTCTTTGCCTGCAGTGCACCCCTTTCATTTCAAGGCCATTCCATGTGCAAATATTGCCATAAAATATAGATGTATGGTGTGGGCAGAGCATATTTGAGAAACATCCTTGGTGTACAGGATTTTAAAAAGTATCACTCTGTAGTTTTCCATAGATTTTTGGGGTCAAATAGAATTAGTGGTGGATATTCCCAGTGGTGGCTGAAGCCCTGTGATTTCAGACACCTCTTTTTATGTTGACACCATGGAAGTGGAGAAAATGTATAAAATGTAATGCTTATCTAGTTTGGATTTCCCTCATCAGCCTGGCTGAAGAGTGGTCCTTGTGTGATGGGCTTGGATTATTTATTAGGCTTAGGCTGGTAATTGGGAAGGATGGATGAGAAGCAGGAATGACAGCCTGGGTTGCATTGCCAAAGTGCAGCAATGAGCTGAAGGGCTTTTAAAGCACCTTTAAGTCTGTGGAGGATGCCTGGAGATGACAGAGGGGTCCAACCAGGCTGTGTCCCACCCCAAGTGTCCCTAAGCCATGTCTGACCCCAGCCCAGAGGCTGCTGGGGAGGTTGCAGGTGTCAGGGACCCAGGTCACTCATGTTCAGGGGATGCTTGGCAGGTTCTGAACTTCTGCCTGGTAGGAAGGGGCAAGGCTGGAAACAAGGGGCCACTCCATGGAATGACACCAATTCATTTCCTAAAACCAGATCTTATTAATAGTTATGGCTATTTATAGACCAAAGCTCTTTTTTTCTTTTTGATTTCCCTTGTTTTTTGTACTTTTATTTGGCGCTCTTTTTTTCCCTTTCCCTTTCCCTTTCCCTTTCCCTTTCCCTTTCCCTTTCCCTTTCCCTTTCCCTTTCCCTTTCCCTTTCCCTTTCCCTTTCCCTTTCCCTTTCCCTTTCCCTTTCCCTTTCCCTTTCCCTTTCCCTTTCCCTTTCCCTTTCCCTTTCCCTCTCCCTCTCCCTCTCCCTCTCCCTCTCCCTCTCCCTCTCCCTCTTCCTCTCCTCTCTCTCCCTCTTCCCTCTTCCCTCTTCCCTCTTCCCTCTTCCCTCTTCCCTCTTCCCTCTTCCCTTTCCCTTTCCCTTTCCCTTTCTCTTTCCCTTTCCCTTTCCCTTTCCCTTTCCCTTTCCCTTTCCCTTTCCCTCTCCCTCTCCCTCTCCCTCTCCCTCTCCTTCTCCCTCTCCCTTTCCTTCTTCCCTCTTCCCTCTTCCCTCTTCCCTCTTCCCTCTTCCCTCTTCCCTCTCCCTTTCCCTTTCCCTCTCCCTCTCCCCTTTCCCTTTCCCTTTCCCTTTCCCTTTCCCTTTCCCTTTCCCTTTCCCTTTCCCTTTCCCTTTCCCTTTCCCTTCCTTTCCTTTTCCTTCCCCCCCCTTCCCCTTTTCCCTTTCCCTTTTTCCTCTCTTCTCATCCTTTCTTACTCTCCCACTATCTTTATGTATATCTCTCTCCATTTCTTTCTCTGTCTTTGTCACCACATCACGAGGAGAGGAAAAAAAAAAAAAATCAGGACAAGATTCTGATTAAAGATCTGTCATAAATTAATGAGCAAAAGTGCAATCCTAGCACTTCATGCTAGAGTGGAACATTTTAAAAAATCATGAAGTGAAGTATAAGAACACTAGAAAAGTTTGGATTGGGGCATAAAAATTATTTGGAAGACTGTGTGCTAATCAACAGCAAATGTAAGAATCAGTTAGGTTGATAGGGCAGTGAATGACTTGTATTTTTTTATACTGGAGTTTTTCAATCAGCCTTTTCTGAACATGGATTCTCATTATGGTAATGATGATGGGATTAATTATCACGAGGAGAACAAGTGCTAATGGCACTTTGAACTGTATTTGTCACCAGATGACACAAGCTATTCCTTGGTTTTCCATCCTCCAAGACGTTTGTGGATGGAGAGGTGCTGACTTTTTCACCCAACCAAGGGTGGGTTGAGGAGGTGGTGAAGGAGACTGACACTATCCAGACAGGATGGCTTCCTTTTTTCCTTTTTTACAGAGATACCACCTGATTGCATTGGGGTATCACTACCAAAAAAAAAAAAAAAAAATTTGAAATTAGTCCTTGGGATTAACATTGAGCTGCAAAAAATACTTGAAACGTGATGTCTTAGTGAAAATACATGATTACCTTCTAAAAAGATAATATATTTGTATAAGTCAAATTTGCAAACCTATTACCAAATTAAAAAAGGTTATTATAGCCCATGCTGGAGAGGGAATATAAACCAGAGCAGTGGGCAAAGCCAGGGAAGCTCATGTGGCTACTGCAAGCCAGCAGGGACTAAATCCACAAGTCCCAAGCTATTTTCCTGCTGCAGAAAGCAGAAGGAGAAGGAGAATGAAGCTTAAACACTGACAATGTGACAATGTTGTATTTTCCACCTGTGAGCTGTGCCTAGTGAGTATCTCAGAGAAGCATTTAAACAGCAAGTGAGAATCTTTCCAAGTCCCTAAGAGTTATTGAGGATTAGAAATTCCTGTCGTGGATCACATGGGTTACCCACCTCTACAACCAAACTGTTCCTAAATCACAGCCATAACACACATCTACTATTTTTGCCAAGTCCAGAAATGACTATTTTCTCTAAGGATCTTACCAAGACAATTTGGTTTTTCTTTCCCATATAGGAAGCTGTGCTTCTAAACTCTCCTTGCAATTAAATTTATTCAAGGGGTGTGTAAGCAGCTCCTAGTGCTATTTAGTATCTCTTACTATACTAATTAATGTGTAACTGACACACATGTACTCAGCTTTCATAATGTTACCCGATTATTAAGCAATAACTTCCTCAGTAAATCAAAATTAAATGCCTACTTAGGACAGGAACTTTCAAACCTTCCTGCCTAGAGACTTTGCAGTGATTGATTCATTAAATATTGTATTGTCATACGAAGATGAGTGAGAAAAAAAACCTTGTGAGCAGCTTTGCCTTTTCTTTTGGATGGAAAATATTTCAATGTGAAACATCTCAACATTTCTCAGCATCCCTGGAGATGTTTGGAAGCCTCGTGGATGTGATGCTGAGGGACCTGGGCTAGCAGTGGAGTTTTTAGAGTTGGGTTAATGGTTGGACTTGATGATCTTAAAGGTCTTTTCCAAGCAGAATGGTTCTGGGAGTCTGTGAAAGTTTCACACTCCTGTTTCATTGAAAAAGTAAAAGCTCAGCCTGGTGTCTTGGGTAAGAGGTAGGAATTCCCCACATCAGGCATCTGCTGGGATGGTGCCCAAGCACTTCCATGCAGGAAGGGGTGGGAGGAACATCACAGGAATATGTAACTTCTGGAATTTATAAGACCATTTTGCAGTTAACTAATGCCCCTCCTGGAATTATCCAAAATTCTGCTGGTGATTTTATAAAAGGTACCAGGAGAGTGCTGAAGGGTGGAGAAATAAAATACTTCCATGAGACTGGCTGAAAAGAAGGGCAGCCTTCTTTGGCAAAGACAAATGCCTCTGGAGGAGAAATTTAGGCATCTCATTCTGAAAAAGATTCACCAAGTCCTGCTTTTCCCATGGACCTCCCAATCAGCAGTGTCAGGATGATGTGACAATCCTCAATTTTAGGTCACAGATGAAAGTTCAGTAGAAGAAGTCCAGCTATCCTAGGCTGCTTTGGCTTCCTTCCTGAAACATAATAAAAAAATGTTATTTATGTTTAACAAAGATGTAGCTTTCCAGTGCAATGAAACCACTCTCTGGAGAGATGTACATATTGGGGACTGCATTATTTCTTAGAAATACATTTCTCCCAAGCTTCAAGACATTCAGCCAGCTTCACCATGTAAGAATTACATTTGTTGGCTGTCCCAGCATTTCTCATGTGTCCCAGGTCACACTTTTTGGTGTTTTATACTCATTACTCTAGCAGGGTGCTGATTACCCAAGGACACCTCCAACAACAAAAGGCAAATTTAGAGGGTGATTGGTTCATGGAGTTGTAGGTAGGTAAGTGGAGGAATGTGAGAGACTGGGAGGGCAGATGGTTAGTGTAGTATCTTACTTCTCTACCATGAATGGCTTTATGCAGAAAATGTGGAAGAATCACAGTGGTAGAACTATATATACCTTTAAAAAATAATAAGTTGGAGAATATTCAAATATTTTTTATTAATCTTGTTTCCAACATTTCCTTGGCTTGGCATTTATTTACAGTGTGCCTTCCATCAGTATTTTTGTCTGGTGTTGAAGGCTCTTCAGTGTGAAGCAGAATCAAACCCATGAAATACAATATGGAAGTCACATATTGGGTCATGGTGAGTCTGTGCTTATGGTTAACTTTTGCATCACAAAATGTGTTGTTCCTAAGCTTACTTCTACATTAAGGAGGTCTTGGCTGAAAAAAAGAAAAGAAAAAAAGAAAAAGCTATTCTATGGACAAATATCTAACACAATGATTTTTTTTTTTTTTTACTTCACTGCGAAACTCTATTTTATTTTTTTTTTTTTTTTGTCACTGCCTTAACCTGAAAAAGATTAAGTTATATCTTCGTTTCCCTTTAAACTTTTTCCAGTCATTCCTTTTTAACTCCTTCCTATAATAGTCTGTTTTAAGCAACAGCTCTGACAGCAAAACCTATGAGGGTTTTCAAATTCAATAACCAAGAGTGGAAAGAAGGCATCCCTCATCCCAACTGCAGCTGAGTAACTGCAGATCCTTAACATTACCCTCTACACTGGAGGTCTTCAAAGTCATCAATCTGTTGGAAATATGCTGACAGCTCAGAGTGGTTCTGCAGTGTCTAAAATGTGCTGTGCTGCTCAAAGAGTGGAGTGTTCTTAGATCACTTTGAAAGAGGTGACTTGGAGGGCGGGAGGTTGAGCTCCTTGCTCCTACGGCACCTTCCAAGAGCGGCGTTGAGTGTTGCCGACGCGGTCCCAACGTGCCATGGGCTGTTGGTGACACGTTTGGTGGGATGGAGGTGACACAATTCTGGTCCATCTCTCCCAAGTCAGGAAATACTAGGTAGGAAGATCATAGAATCCTAGAATGGGCTGGGTTGGAAGGGACCTCAGAGCTCATCAAGTCCAACCCTTGCTCCACTCCCCCCGTGGTTCCCAGCCCATGGCACTGAGTGCCACATCCAGGCTCTTTTGAAATATCTCCAGGGATGGAGAATCCACCCCTTCCCTGGGCAGCCCATTCCAATGCCTGAGCACCCTCTCCAGAAAGAAATTCTTTCTCATGTCCAACCTAAACCTCCCCTGGCACAACTTGAGACCTCTTGTGCCCTCTTGTCTTGCTGAGAGTTGCCTGGGAAAAGAGCCCAACCCCCCCCTGGCTCCAACCTCCTTTCAGGGAGTTGGAGAGAGTGATGAGGTCTCCCCTGAGCCTCCTCTTCTCCAGCCTCAACACCCCCAGCTCCCTCAGCCTCTCCTCATAGGATCTGTGCTGGATCCCTTCACCAGCCCAGTTGCCTCCTTTGGACCTGCTCCAGCACCTCAATCTCCTTCCTGAGCTGAGGGGCCCAGAACTGGACACAGGACTCAAGCTGTGGCCTCCCCAGGGCTGAGCACAGGGGCAGAATAAAAGAGAAGATGAAAGAACAAGTGTACCAGGTGCTAGGAATAAAATGGAACTAACTCCAAAGTTTTGCATCCGCATTCTCGTCCTCCGAGAACGGTTTCAACATTTTCTTTTTCCTGATGAGGAAATGTTTGGAGATTATTTGAGAGGATTGCTATGTGAGTTGTCTTTGGGTCTCATATTGGCCAGAAATGAGCTGTGTGTCTTCAACTTTACCACTTTTCCAGATCTGCCTTTCCCTTCCTCTTAAACTCTTTGTTCCTAAACTCCCAGAGTAACCTGAGGAGTTACAGGAATTTCTGTGGAATGAAAAGTTTCCATACTTTTCAGTTGGAATTGTCTCTTTTTTTGTTGTTGTTGTTTTGCTAAAATATTTTTAATGATACTTTAAATCACAGTTATTATTAATCCTTAACAAAAATTACTTTCTTTTTTATTCATCTCCTTTGCCTTTGATGCTTCTGTCTTTACTTTATCTTCAGTCATCAAATGTCATTTTATTTTAAATTGCCTTTCACCCATGCCCTGCTCCAACAAAGCCCCCAAGAGACATTTTGGGGTAAATTCTGACTGCATCAGGTTTCAAGTCAGTTAGATTCCCTCTGCAAAAGACAAGAATCAGTTTATGTCCTCTGCAGAAGGTCACAGGGATGCTGAGTGGTTCTGATATGAGTATTCTCCAGATCAGTGGATCTTCTCCACCAGAAGCTATGATGGGGAGGTGACACACTGGCACTGCAGGAATACTGGTTCTGACCCCAAGTCCCCAGTATTTTAGTTGCTTTGCTGCAATACCTTTGGGCAAAGCCATCCAACTGTATCACAAACAACTTGCTTTAAGACTGGAGCACATACTGTTTGCTGTATAATCCTCTCTAATGCCCTACTTTTTTATTTATTTTTTTTTTTTCTTGAGGAAAGATTAAAGAACAGAATTACATTGGAACTGGTGGAGGCATGATCCATGCCCCCTTGATTATATGGAAACATTAAAATATCATCAGCATGTTAATTTTATCAACTGAACTGGATGAGATTTATTCATATCTCTTATCTATTACATTAGTCTGGAAATACAATTTATTCTGATGGTGGGAATGTCAGACAGAGAGACCAAAACCATCTGGACTTCTTAATATGAAACAAATTTTCTAGGATGTAGATTGCCACTTTAAAATTAATTCTGCTAATAAGGAGGCAGAAATTTCATAGCCTATTGGTCTTTCAAACTAGCATGCTGGGCCTTTAGTGGGGTAAAACAGGTAGATGCAAGAAAGGTTCCTTTGAGGATTTGTAGTTTTCTGCAACATATTTGACTATCAAATTCAATGGATTATTTTTGCATCCTAATATAAAATACACAACAGCAGATAAAGCCCAGCCATCACAGACTGCTGGATTCCTGCAAATCAATGAAATTTTTCCCAGAAAAGCAACAAATCTTCAACATTTCCCAGGTCTGAATTGGTGAATTTTCTTTTGAAACGTTTAAAATCAATATTAATTAAAACCAGCCATAGGGGAAAAAAAAACAAAACCAAAAAAAAAACGGCCTTGAAAGTTTTCATTTTAAAAATGTATTGTACAATGGGGTTAGATTATCACAGAACCCTTTCAGCTGTGGAGGGGTGTGGGTAACATTTCTCCTTGGATTACATGAAATTTGAGGGCACCTGTGCTGGGAAGAACACGGATTCAAAGGCCCTACCTGTGGCTCTGTGCCTACCTGGCACGTTCCCATTCCCATTTTATGGGTGCAGAGAGGAAAAAGCAGAGCAGGGCTCTCTAATTCAAAATATCCCTTGCAGACCACCACGGGATGGCTGAGTTCAGACACAGTTTCCCTGGGAAGTTCCAGCCCAGCCCTTGGCAATAACTTGATAATTGTTCTGGGAAGAGACTCAGCACAGCTTTATCTTATGCACAAGTAAACAGGCATCTATAAGATTAAGAATTATACGCCAGGGCTTTGACACAACCATCAGTTATGCCAGATGCAAATAATTTATTCTTTGTCAGTTCAAATAGACAAGCTGGTCTGGATGGCTTAAATTTATACTGGCACCAAAAAAAAATGCAGAGGGAGGATATTATTTAAGTGTGGTGTCGAAACCACAGACCTGCAGCTCAGATGACCCAACAAGAGTGGAAGAAAAATGTTAGTTTTATTTTCTGAGGGTAACTCATCATTGTTGCCTAAGAAAAGCTGGTGTAATAACTTATCCTTGTCGTGCAAGAAGATGAGAGCAGATGTTGGGAGATGGATCTTGCCTTGATGTACACCAGAACCAGGCGTTTTCAGGTGCCACTGCTGAGATAGCCCTTAAAAGCCAAAGGATTTCTTCTCCCCTGGCCTTGCTTAAAAGGCAAAACAAGTACCAGTGACTCAGGAGACAGGCAGAGTTTTCCTCTTCTGTTCCAACTTCAAGAATTTCATTTTTGGGGTTTTGGTAGTTCTTCCATCAGAGCTTTTTGGATATCGGGGATCACGAATCAAAGTGACATTTGCTTTTGAAAAGCAAAAATACACAGCTGAGTTTTCCCAAAGAAAAGCAAAACACAGAGAGAAAAAGCCTGAGAGAAACTGAGGCTGTTGCAAAGCTGCTGAACTGCAGGCTTGATGAGATGGAGATGGGTTGGATGCACAGTTTGCCTGGGATCCAGAGGGGCTGTTCAGATGTTGGGATGCACAGTTTGCCCAGGATCCAGAGAGGTTGCCCAGATGTTGGGATGCACAGTTTGCCCAGGATCCAGAGAGGCTGCTCAGATGTTGGGATGCACAGTTTGCCCAGGATCCAGAGAGGTTGCTCAGATGTTGGGATGCACAGTTTGCCCAGGATCCAGAGAGGCTGCTCAGATGTTGGGATGCACAGTTTGCCCAGGATCCAGAGAGGTTGCTCAGATGTTGGGATGCAGTTTGCCCAGGATCCAGAGAGGTTGCCCAGATGTTGGGATGCACAGTTTGCCCAGGATCCAGAGAGGTTGCCCAGATGTTGGGATGCAGTTTGCCCAGGATCCAGAGGGGCTGCTCAGATGTTGGGATGCACAGTTTGCCCAGGATCCAGAGGGGCTGCTCAGATGTTGGGATGCAGTTTGCCCAGGATCCAGAGAGGATGCTCAAATGTTGGGATGCAGTTTGCCCAGAATCCAGAGAGGTTGCCCAGATGTTGGGATGCACAGTTTGCCCAGGATCTAGAAAGGATGCTCAGATGTTGGGAAGCAGTTTGCCCAGGATCCAGAGAGGTTGCCCAGATGTTGGGATGCACAGCTTGCCCAGGATCCAGAGAGGTTGCCCAGATGTTGGGATGCAGTTTGCCCAGGATCCAGAGAGGTTGCCCAGATGTTGGGAAGCACAGTTTGCCCAGGATCCAGAGAGGTTGCCCAGATGTTGGGATGCACAGTTTGCCCAGGATCCAGAGAGGTTGCTCAGATGTTGGGATGCAGTTTGCCCAGGATCCAGAGAGGCTGCTCAGATGTTGGGATGCAGTTTGCCCAGAATCCAGAGAGGATGCTCAAATGTTGGGATGCAGTTTGCCCAGGATCCAGAGAGGTTGCCCAGATGTTGGGATAGACAGTTTGCTCAGGATCCAGAGAGGCTGCTCAGTTGTTGGGATGCAGTTTGCTCAGGATCTAGAAAGGATGCTCAGATGTTGGGATGCACAGTTTGCCAAGGATCCAGAGGGGCTGCTCAGATGTTGGGATGCAGTTTGCCCAGGATCCAGAGAGGATGCTCAGATGTTGGGATGCAGTTTGCTCAGGATCCAGAGAGGTTGCTCAGATGTTGGGATGCAGTTTGCTCAGGATCCAGAGAGGTTGCTCAGATGTTGGGATAGACAGTTTGCCCAGGATCCAGAGAGGTTGCCCAGATGTTGGGATGCAGTTTGCTCAGGATCCAGAGAGGTTGCCCAGATGTTGGGATGCAGTTTGCCCAGGATCCAGAGAGGTTGCCCAGATGTTGGGATGCAGTTTGCCCAGGATCCAGAGAGGTTGCCCAGATGTTGGGATGCAGTTTGCCCAGGATCCAGAGAGGATGCTCAGATGTTGGGATGCAGTTTGCCCAGGATCCAGAGGGGCTGCTCAGATGTTGGGATGCAGTTTGCCCAGGATCCAGAGAGGTTGCCCAGATGTTGGGGTGCAGTTTGCTCAGGATCCAGAGAGGTTGCCCAGATGTTGGGATGCAGTTTGCCCAGGATCCAGAGAGGTTGCCCAGATGTTGGGGTGCAGTTTGCTCAGGATCCAGAGAGGTTGCCCAGATGTTGGGATGCAGTTTGCCCAGGATCCAGAGAGGATGCTCAGATGTTGGGGTGCAGTTTGCCCAGGATCCAGAGAGGATGCTCAGATGTTGGGATGCAGTTTGCCCAGGATCCAGAGAGGTTGCCCAGATGTTGGGATGCAGTTTGCCCAGGATCCAGAGAGGATGCTCAGATGTTGGGGTGCAGTTTGCCCAGGATCCAGAGAGGATGCTCAGATGTTGGGATGCAGTTTGCCCAGGATCCAGAGAGGTTGCCCAGATGTTGGGATGCACAGTTTGCCCAGGATCCAAAGAGGATGCTCAGATGTTGGGATAGACAGTTTGCTCAGGATCTAGAAAGGATGCTCAGATGTTGGGAAGCAGTTTGCCCAGGATCCAGAGAGGTTGCCCAGATGTTGGGAAGCAGTTTGCCCAGGATCCAGAGGGGCTGCTCAGATGTTGGGATGCAGTTTGCCCAGGATCCAGAGAGGTTGCTCAGATGTTGGGATGCACAGTTTGCCCAGGATCCAGAGAGGTTGCCCAGATGTTGGGATGCAGTTTGCCCAGGATCCAGAGAGGTTGCCCAGATGTTGGGATGCAGTTTGCCCAGGATCCAGAGAGGTTGCCCAGATGTTGGGATGCAGTTTGCCCAGGATCCAGAGAGGATGCTCAGATGTTGGGATGCAGTTTGCCCAGGATCCAGAGAGGATGCTCAGATGTTGGGGTGCAGTTTGCCCAGGATCCAGAGAGGATGCTCAGATGTTGGGATGCAGTTTGCCCAGGATCTAGAAAGGATGCTCAGATGTTGGGATGCAGTTTGCCCAGGATCCAGAGAGGATGCTCAGATGTTGGGATGCAGTTTGCCCAGGATCCAGAGAGGCTGCTCAGATGTTGGGATGCACAGTTTGCCCAGGATCCAGAGGGGCTGCTCAGATGTTGGGATGCAGTTTGCCCAGGATCCAGAGAGGATGCTCAGATGTTGGGATACACAGTTTGCTCAGGATCCAGAGAGGATGCTCAGATGTTGGGATGCACAGTTTGCCCAGGATCCAGAGGGGCTGCTCAGATGTTGGGATGCAGTTTGCCCAGGATCCAGAGAGGATGCTCAGATGTTGGGATGCAGTTTGCCCAGGATCCAGAGAGGATGCTCAAATGTTGGGATGCACAGTTTGCCCCGGATCCAGAGAGGTTGCCCAGATGTTGGGATGCACAGTTTGCTTAGGATCCAGAGAGGATGCCCAGATGTTGGGATGCACAGTTTGCCCAGGATCCAGAGAGGTTGCCCAGATGTTGGGATGCACAGTTTGCCCAGGATCCAGAGAGGTTGCTCAGATGTTGGGATGCACAGTTTGTCCAGGATCCAGAGAGGATGCTCAGATATTGCAGAAGAGGAGAACGTGTGGATTCAGTTCATTTAAGATGTATGGAACCACTTAACTTTATGCAAGTGAGGAGTTCAGTGTGTAAAGTTAAACTTATCTTCAAGATGAAAGCCTTCAGCTTTAAAAATAGTAGTTTAAATATTTAGTTTATGTTTGCTGAGACTGTCAAATAATTTGTCCCTGTGCCATCAGCTGGAAAGCCTGCTCCTCTTACAGGAGTTCAGCTTCCATGGATTTACTGGACAACAGAATAAGTGAAATTTAAGACACACAGATCTTCAGCTGTGTTCATAACAGCCCACATTTCCAATAACAAAACTAGCAGTGACAGTGATATATGGCTTTTTTTATGAGACCTGATAACTGATGGATATGTGATCTTATAAATGCTTAGACAAACTAATGCACATAATTATATTTTCCATTTGAAGTCTATTGCTAGGCATTCTAATACAATATCATTAGTTGAAATGGCCACAATGATACAGCTTGGGCAGTTTGTCACAGTAATTACGGGGTGATTATTTTTGACTGGAATAAAGATTTCAGTTTTAGTATGGTAGAAAGCATAATCACAAATTAGAAACAGTGGGAATAAAGAAGTATCAGGGAGAGGGACTTTAAATATGGATTATAGTGTGATTCAAAAACAATTTCCTTAAAAAAAAAAAGTGCACTCACTTAGTTGAATGTGGGACTTTTTTTAGGTTTGGACCAAGTTCCTGCCCCCAAAAGGATGGCACTGACCTAATTAACAGTTCCAGTGTGTCAGCTTTTTATAAAAGGGGAAATGTGGGCATTGTAAAGAAGGTTTGTCTTCTCATTTACATAACTGCTAAAAAAGGCTTTCTTTTTTCAATCGACAGAAAAATAGATCATTTGTCTTCACCATTTTCAGGATGGTTGATTAAAGTAGACAGTGTCCTAACATCTGTATTGAAAACTATATTAATCAATTGATTAATCACGAGGCATTAATCAAAATCTTCCTTAAGTGTTTTAGTTTTGGAGCAGCTCTTAGTATTTTCTCTCAGATTCCTTTTAAGGTGTCCATTATAAAGATTAAATTTGGGTGGTAAATATTGAGGGGTTGAAGCACATGTGGCTTTCCACTTGAAGGTCAGAGCCATTGCTCATTAGTGTTACTTTTAATGGGATAAGAAGCAAAAGTTTTTAATCTGTGACTACTTCAATTAATCAAATACACATTTGATTTCCTTTCCAGTAAGCAGCCCAGATTTTCAGCATGTGCAAAGAAATTTCTAGTGATCTCAGCCCCTGAACACTTCAGGCTGTGCTGAAAAGGATTCCTTGTATTTAAGAAACTTAAATTGTTTTGGTGGATTACAACGAATGCACTGATGATGATACAGTAAATTTTTCTCTGCTCTTTTTAAATATTCTCTAAAAAAATCCATTTGAAGGTACCCTGGTCACTTTTCATGAAGGCTAGATTTAAATAATCGGATTTTTCCCATCCCAGAGTGCTGGCACAAAGTGTTTTAGGATGAGAGAAGTTATTTGGGGTATTTAGTTGATTCAAGTGAACCACAGAGGACCTGTGCAACGAAGCTGATCATCTGAGAATTTCACTCTGTTTGGTTTTGCTCCCTCCTATTTGTTTTTCCAGCCTGAAGTATTAAACACCGGGACTCAAGTAAATGCATTTTTTGAAGCATCACTTACAGTACAAAAGAAAACCACTGGTTGTGCATCTCTTTATGTGCACAAAAAATGTTTCTTCATCTTGCAACCCCTCTGTAAATGATTCTTTTCAGAAGTTTTACTGAATCCTCATTGTGGCTGCTCTTATGACAGACCAGAAGTACCTATGTTTCTATTGGGTGCTTTTTCCACGGGGGAAAGAAAAAAAAAAAAAAAAAAGGAAAAAGGAAACACTAAACCCAAGCATACGTTATTTATATTTATTTGGATTTTAAAACATACCAAAAAATGTGCATCTGGCATTCCCATCACCTTTGGCAAAAGTTTAAAGGAACAAGAAATCAAAGCGCAGCAAATTAAATCCTGCAGCCACTTCCCCCTGCCTGAAGAAGCTGCCTTCAAAAAAAATTCAGACACTTTTCTAGGTGGTCCTATTGCTTTCCTAGGTTGTCCTATTTCTTCCCTAGGTCATCCTATTTCTTTCCTAGGTAGTCCTATTTCTTTCTCAGGTTGTCCTATTTTTCCTCCTGCCCATCAATACCTAATTAATACTTTTGCAGCCCTCCCAGCTGCCTACTCTTAAGGTGCTGTTTTCAAGTGGAGTAAAATACAGCCAGAGCTCTTTTTAATCCTCAACCCTTGGCTGATGTGCAGATGGGGAGCCCCTTTCATGCTGGTGACTCCTTCTTGGCTTCAGATTTGGGGCTGGGGGGGGAGGCAGAGGCTCCCAGGATGTGCCAGGATGCTCATCCCAAGCCAGGGCTGGGGCAGCAGCAAGAGGAGTGGGGCTGGGAAGTGGCTTTTTCCCCCTCTGGCTGGTGGCAGAGCATTTAAAGCAGCACTTCTAATCAGATTAAGGGAGCCACTGATTTGCACTACCTACTGATTAGGTTATAATTCTTAAAAGCCCCTTTGATGTGTGTTTACCAGTTTCTTGCATCCAGCAGTAGAGTTATTAGGGCTCTAGAAGCCATTCGAATGCAGGGGAAATTTTGTATGCTCTTAAAAAGAAAAAAAAACCCAAGGAAAAGAAAAAAAAAAAAAAAAAAAAGACCAGGCTGCTTGTCATCTAATTACATGAAAAAAGAAACATGTGTCTTAAAAGTCTTGAAATAATCAACACCACGTATTTGGAAAGAAAATAAAACCCCGCGTTGCTCTTCCCCAGCCAAGTTCTGTTTTCATTTTGCTCTTGCTGGTGAAGGTTGGTTGCCTTCAGCAGGAAAGGGAATGCAATCTGCATAATTCCCATTAGTTCTTCATCATGCAAATACACACTGATAATAATTCTGTAGTGGGTTAGTTTGTGGCTAATCATCTTCCTACTTAGCAGCAGGTGCTGTGGCAGCATTGGGGAAAAAAAAAAAAAATTAAAAAAAGTATCATGCATTTTAGAAATGACTGCTGTACAATTTATCTATAATGCACCTTTCTTTTTAATAGAATTATGTTCAACAGTTCATCAGTTTAGCTCGTGGAGAACACGACTGAGCTACTGGAGGGTTGGCTTGATCAGTATTTCATTACCAATCAAATTTGTTGATTTTTGTTGCTGATTTTTTTTTTTTTTTATGGAAACAGTTGAGAAAAAATTGCAGTGGAAACACAGAGTCAGTAGCACCTATAGGCTCTTCTGCATTTTAGATTACAAAGACAAAACAAATGAAACTGCTTCTGTGACAAATGAAAAGTTTGTTATTTAAAGCCAATCTGGTTTGCTTAGGAATAAATGAGGAGGTAAATACAGACTTTTAGGGAAACTCAGCTGCTGCTGTTAGGAAAGATTTGGAAAAGGGATGATTAGAGGAATTTTCTCTTCAAAATAGAATGGTTTCTTTCATTTGGAAGTTATCTGTAACAATCATCTAGCCACAAAACAAGTGGGGATATTTAATGAAGTCACAGAGGTTGTATGTGATTTTTAATTTTTTTTTCATGTATTCTTACGGGGTCTGGGGAAAAAAAAATTTGAACTGCTGAATCCAACTGAAACTCCTGATGTTGCCTGAATTGTGAGTAATGCCTTTCCTTCAAAAATAAATCTTGCCTTCACATCATCTCTGCTTTCTTCTTTGTGAGAGGCAAATCAAACTTAACCTCAGCAGCAGCATAAGTGACAAAAGGAAAGAATATGAAAGCAAACAAGTCTGAGAAAGTAATGGAAATGTGGGATAAAAACTTTCAAGATACTGGGACGTGGAAACATCCAACAAAATGGAAATAATACAAGAAAATAGCCAGCAGGTGGAGAGGTGGAGATGCTGTTGTATGGGAGTGATAGAGCTGCTGATGTTTTGTGGCTGCATGACTGGATTATTAATATCAATTGCTGTTACCCATATGGGTAAAGGGAATGGGAGAAGTTAAAAAAAAAAAAAAAAGAGACAGGCATGGATGAAATATGAAGATTTCCTGTCTATAAAACCTGTTTAAATTGCTTGTTTCCCCATAACCAGGTGACTTCTTTAAAGAGTCTTAAAGGAAGCAGGTGAGGATCTCTATGAGCTGCTGCAGTTATTTTTTTTAAGACATCTTGGAAGAGCATTTATTATATTAATAATATATTAATATATTATATTAAGAAATTTAAGATATCAAGGATTTTTCAGTTAAGCCAAGAAGAAGAAGGTAACATGGCTTGAGAAAAAAGGGAGTTCAGAGGATGACTACAAATAGGAACATTTTGTTTGGACCTGAGCCTCAGCAGGTGAGGTTTCAGGAGGTCACCCTTAATCCTGGTGATGCTTCAGAGGTGACTTCTGAGCTGGTTTGTTCAGTTTTCCTCTTTGGAAAAGAGGAAACCTCTATGGAGGTTTTGTTCACTTTTCAACTTTGCAGACAGTAATATTTGGGAGTTGAAGGCTCAGCTTTCCTCTGGAAAAGGTGACCAAAGCCTGGAGCAGGTCATGGGGGGTTGGTGGACTTCCTGCACATCCTTAAGAAGAGTTTAGCTTCTTTTTTTAATAAAAAAATAGTACATCTTTAGCCCAGTTCCCACAGCAAGGTGGTTGTCCTTTCTAAAGAAGTCCCAACTACTTTCATCTGGGCCACTCTACCCCAAACAGGAGGGAAATGCAGCTGGAACAGCTTGGGGAAAAAGGACAGGGCAGTGTGATGGGAGACACTGGATGGGAATAATTTAAATGAGATGTTTTTCCCCAAAACTGGCCTTTTTGGTGGGGTCTCAGTGTTGGTGAGGTGAGACTGACCTGCCTGGGGGTGCTGGGGATGTCCAGAAGAAGCTTTTGAGTTTCTGATGCATTTCTGAACCTCCCAGAGTAACTCTTTGGACCATGTCTGTGGGCTGTGACAGTTCCATCAGCTGCTCACTGGCATTGCTGTGGTGTGTGGAGCAGGTGTTTAATAAGCAAATCCAAGGAGGGATTAAGAAAAATGGGAAAGGAAAAGAAATATTGTATTTATATTGGAATTTTTTTTTTTTTTTTTTTTTTTGGCAGTGCCACTGCAGATGGTGTCTAGCAGACCTCGGAGAGAGCTGTTTGGTTTATGTTCCTTGTAACCCAAAACAGACAAATTAATTTTCATGGAATTCAGTTCTTTTTTAGGTGATTCTGTACCACAAGCCAAGGCTGATGTTTTCTCTGGTGGCTCAGGGATGGGGCACAGCAACCTCATGCTGATGGGAGCTCAGCCCACCCCAGTCCCCAGTTTTTTCTCAATATATATTAAATGAGAACTTTTTTCTGTAGCATCTCCAAGTGTTTTCTGGTAGGCTGTGAGATGGTTACTCTACTCAATTACCAAGTTAAAAATGACTGCAAGATATTTTCTGCCCAGACAATATATATTTTGGCTTGAAAGGTGTTGCATGAAGACAGGAAAGAAATCTAGAAAAGGGGCATAGAACAACCACACCACAATAATTAGAAGAAGCCCCCAAATATTCTTGTAAATAAAATGTTGTATATGGCTGTGGTTATTTTTATTCATGCTGTAACTCCCAGGGCAGTGCCAGTAATCCAAGCTAAGGACCAGTCCTGTCCCTGTGCTGCCTCTTTCTTCCAAAGTCTGGATGAGCACAGGTATTCCTCTGCATGTAATGCATGTTATTATTAGCACTGGTGTCTATTATTATTTATAATTATTTATTATAATTATCAATATTATATATAATATTTATATTATTTATAATTTATATTTATAAATAATTGCTATTTTAGCATACTTAATTGGGGTTATTAAAAATTATGATGTGCCTCAGCATCTTCTCTAGTCAAATGAAGATGCCAAGGGAAGAAGACAACTATTTATGACACTGATTTGTGCCCGTTTTTAACACTCAGAACAAAAGCAGAGATTTTTTTTTTTTTTTTTTTTTTGCTATTTAAGATTTTCTTTTCTTTTTTAAATAGAATTTATTTTTAGGTTTGTCTCCTGCTTGAGCACGAAGTATCTTTTGAGAGAGAAACTCTCAAGCCCTAGAAATGAAGACTGCAAATGGAAAAAAAAAAAAAAAAAAAAAAAAAAAAAAAAAAAAAAAAAGCATGAATCTTTGCTAATGGCATTGGAAATGTCAGAGGGATGATGGAGCTACTGCCTGTATTATCCCCACTCCCTGCCACACTCTTTTTTATTGGCGTGGGTGCCTCAAAACTACACAATGCCCCAACATTGGTGTCATATTTGTGTTCCTGCCAAAAACCCTACATTTGACCTTTCTTTGTAATGGTGCCACGAGTTGGATTCTGCTGTAGTTCATGGCAATTTGCTAAATCCTTTGAGAGTTCACTGGTTAATTATTGCCAAGTGAATTTTTAATTTGCTCCTATGATTACATTGGTGAATCCAGTCATTAGTGGGAAATTTATTTTAGAAATTGGCACTAGAGGGAGCTAAGTAATTGTATCATTTATGGATCTAGGAAGGAAAAGAAAAAAAAGAACATTCATTAAAAACTTGCTTTTTTTTTTCCTGGACCTGCTGATTTTACAAATATGGCAGCTATGCCTCAGCAAATTATAAGTGATAATGAATTAGTTAATTTTCCTTACTGAAAACTGCTATGGTAAGATTATTAAATTACTGTATTTCTGTTTAGTGCAACTACCTACCAGTCAGTACATGAGGATTTCTAGAACTCTTTGGGGAGGGGGGGGGAATTTTTTGTGACTATTACCCGTGTTTATCATTGTTTTGGGTTTAACTGAATTAAAATCCTCACAGATCCCCTTCCCATGGATCAGTCTGGTCCCAAATGCATTGCAGGATGGATGGGCCTGGAAGGATGCTGCAGCTGTCATTGCTGAATGACTTCTCACTTCCAGCTTTCTGTATTTCTGAAAATAAAACCCAACACCTCCATTTCCCAGGGATGGGGTGAAGGCCATGGGAAGGGAGTTATCCACATCTTCCTTTGAGGAACAGACAACTTGTCCTTCTTTTTTTCTTCTTTAAATCTGTCCCTAGCATGAGAACACTGAACAAGTGCAAGGAGGAGCTGGAGGAGGTGCCCCTAGTGCAGACCCTGAAGCCTTTTTTTGACTCTGTCAAAGGCATCTCTGGACACAAAGTGCCATCATTTCCAGCCTTCACAAGAAGTGAAGTCCCAGCTTTATTTAGGGGCAGCTGCCCCAGGAGGTTTAGCTCCATAGGGACCCCATCCCTAATGTTGCACATCCCCACCTCCTGCCCTGCCCTTCCTGGTTCAGAAAGTCCCCTCATTAGCTTTCAACATGGGATAAACATCTGGTGCTGTGCTCCACAGCCCTGTCCAGCTGAATACTGGGACATTTTAGCTGGATGTAAACCTGATTCTACATTAAGAGTTGTTTCCCATGCAGAAGGGCTTTTGCAGATCCTCTGGAAGCCCCCTGTGCTCTCAGGGTCATTGCTGAATGACTTCTCACTTCCAGCTTTCTGTATTTCTGAAAATAAAACCCAACACCTCCATTCCCCAAGGGTGGGGTGAAGGCCATGGGAAGGGAGTTATCCACATCTTCCTTTGAGGAACAGACAACTTGTCCTTCTTTTGCTTCTTTAAATCTGTCCCTAGCATGGGAACACTGAACAAGTGCAAAGCAATGGTGTAATTGGTGGTTCCCAGACTCCTGATCTTGGTATTGGCTGCAGGAGCTTTAAAAAACCTCCATGAAACCATTGCAGCATTTGCCATCCCCAAACACTGATACTTCCTTTCTGAAAAATAAAAATAAATAATAATAATAATTAAAAAAAAGTCAAGGTATTATACACAGTAACCAGGAAGTAATGGAGAAAGTTTATTAAAACCAATTAAAAATCCTGAATCCAAGACATAGCAACTGCTCTGGGTTCTCTGCTAAGGATGAGCAACATCTGATTTTCATCAACAAAAACTTCTGAGACACAGTGGCTTTCTGATCCTCCAGCCCTTTATTGTTTACACCAGGTTTGGTTTTTTCTGTCATCCTTCATTCAGGCTCTGAGAAGGAACCACAACCACCATCACCATCATCATCATCATCATCATCACAGCATTACTTTCACCTGCTGAGCTAACCTGGTCCTGCCAAGGGAGGCATTTGGGCAATTTTGCTTTTAAGAAGTCACTTCAGCCATGGTGCCTTCTTTGCATTAAGGGAAAGGATTATTGTGCTGCCTGGCTTGGACTGATGTACCCCCAGAGGTAGGTGTAATTAGAGTTCTTAATGAGAATAATTAGTTTTTTTCCTTTTCTCTTTTTTTTCTTTCTTGCTTTTCTGGAAATTTAAGGATGTGCTGCACCTACAAAATGGGCATTTCCCTTTTTTTTTAGGAGACCTGAGTTCTTCTTATGTGCTTTGAATAACTCTGAAGTTTTTATTTCAGGGTCTTGTGGTCCCTTTCACTGTGCATGGCACTTTCTGGGTGTAGTAACCAGGACTAAAGTTGTCTCCATGAAAAGTCCGTATGCTTTGCAACCTCCTGTGAAATCCCCTGAGAAGTAAACACCACAGTTCATGATTTTGACACTAGATGTGCTGTTGAAAAGTTTAAATTAACAGAAGTAACAATATTGCCAATCCAAGGCAAGTTTTTGTTGTTTGGCTTGGGTTTGGGGTTTTCAGCTTTTTTGGTGGTGTGGGGTTTTTTTGTTTTTTTTTTTGGTTTGGGGTTGTTTCTTTTTGGTTGGGTGGGTTTTTTTATTTATTTTTGGTGTTTTTTTCCCTTTGTGACATATGTGCAGGTAGGCAACCAGGAAAATTCTTTGAAGTCCTGTTGGTTTGGGTCTGTTTCCCCAGTGACTTTATTCATGCTTGGCTAGAAGAAGCCACCTTGCCTTGTGTTTCTTGGGATGAACTCTGGGTTAGGTTGAGTGAGACATTATTATAGAATAACTAAGGCCCAGAACCAATAAAAATTCTTCATATTCCTATTAAACTGGTTCATGTGAGTAAATATCAAGCTATTTCTGTCAACTTTGCTTTTCAAGCAAGCACAAAACCTGTGGAGTAAAATCTGTTTCAGGAAGGGGAGTACTTGAGGTATCTGCAGCATCTACAAAAGAATTTGTTTCTTAACTCCTTTGATTCAGTTTTATTTCATACCAAAAGTCTGTACTGGTAAGATCAGAGCTTATAAGCAACAAGAGTAGGAGGAAAAATTTTGTCCTTTCCAGTTTCTTTGTAGTATCAGTGGGTCTGGGGAAGTTTTGTAGCTCCGTGTTCACTTCATGGAATTCTTTTCCAAATTTAATGTACAACTGTGGGAATCTGGGCACATCTTTTTGCTTTACTTATTTACAGTAATTTTTTTAAAAATATTATCTCTTCATGTATACATTACACATGAGAGGCAACTATTTGCATTGCTGGAAAAATCATTTGTATTTCCTGGCAGTAAGGAGGAGCACAGGGATGGGCTGTGGAAGCTTGCACACCCCTTTCAGAGTAAAGATATTTGCTTCATGGCCTTCATAAATGTGATGAAAAACCCCAAAGCCCATTGTCCAGCTTTCTGGCAGTCTGGAAATGGGAAACCAGGACATTAAACAGCTTGGGTGAGTGTGAAACTGAGCAAAAAAACCACAGCAGGCGATTGCTCGAGGTGCAACCAGCAGCCAAAACCTTAGCAATGCTCCTCTGGGGCTGCTGCAGCTCTGGAGGTGTTGTCACCACCTGGATGGTGGCATTGGGCACCTGAAGGCTCTGTTCAGAGGTTTATCCATCCTTGCAGGCTTGCAAAAATCACCTGGTCCTTGTTTTGATCAGGGAGCTACTGAGGTTTTAGGTGTGAAGAAGTTCTGGAAGGTGGAGAGCAAGGTGAATGCAGGGCATGTACCTGTTCTTTAAAGGAAGAGCTTGAGCAGGAAAAGGGATGATTTCTTGAATTTTTGCCATATTGATGGAATGTAGAGGTAAGATTAAAATCCTTCAGTTCAGTTAGAAAAGAATAAAAATAAGGCATATAGATTTTTGTGCAATTTCTGCCAGTAGAGAGAAGGAAAAGGGTAAGAAATGAGGTTGCAGGAAGAAGAGGCAACAACACTGTGGAGCCTCTTTCCTTTTATTTCCATTACTACAACTGATCATTAATGTTGTGTTATGGCAGTATGGTTATACTGCTCTGCATCCTACCATGCCTGGGAGGAACATCCCTTCACTTTCTGAAAGGTATTTTCCTTTCAAATCCATCCTGGAGGCAGTCCCTTTTCCCACCTTTCTGTCACGTCCAGGGAAATTTGGGAAAGGTGAAGCCACTCACACGTGTCTGGCTGATGGCTCCCATCCACCTGCAAATCCCTCTCCTGTCTTTTGAACCAGGGGATGTATTTTGTGGTGTTTTCCTCTTGCACCCAACGTGAAGGAGCACTACTCCTTCTGCAAAGCCTCAGGGCCTTGGTCAGACAGAATATTACCCATGAAATCTGAACTATCTTTGAAGTAACTAAATAGCTCTATTAAATCTTATAATAAGCACTGTTTCAATGTTTTAGGTTAATTCAGTGATGAAATTTTAAATATTTTTCTTTTGGAAAAAGAGATGAGGCAGTAGGGAAAGAGCTGATAGGATTTATTAAAACCTGATGCTTGGTGAAGTATTGATGATACAATAAGAATTGGTGTAATTAATAGGTTAGGAGTTGAAAACTCAAGATAAGTGTAAAGGAGAACACACAGCTGAAAAATGGCACGAAAAGCAGCTAAATAACAACAGAGCTTTGCTTAATTTTGCTTGTGAACTGAACTGAATTGGGTAGGGAAACCTCTGCTGCAGAGTCCTTGTGCTCCATTGCTCTTCTCTGTGGCTCTGCCAGACTGAATTATATTAGAAATAAAAGGGCCAAAGTTACACATATGGGTATATTTTCTTTCTTTTTTTCTTAAACCTTCCTTCCTTCCCTTCCTTCCCTTCCTTCCCTTCCTTCCCTTCCTTCCTTCCTTCCTTCCTTCCTTCCTTCCTTCCTTCCTTCCTTCCTTCCTTCCTTCCTTCCTTCCTTCCTTCCTTCCTTCCTTCCTTCCTTCCTTCCTTCCTTCCTTCCTTCCTTCCTTCCTTCCTTCCTTCCCTTCCTTCCCTTCCTTCCCTTCCTTCCCTTCCTTCCCTTCCTTCCCTTCCTTCCCTTCCTTCCCTTCCTTCCCTTCCTTCTCTTCCTTCTCTTCCTTCCTTCTCTTCTTTCTCTTCCTTCCTTATCTTCTTTCTCTTCTTTCTTTTTTTTTTTTTCTTTTTCTTCTGTTCTTTTCAGCCAGCCACTGAGGTTCTGGGGCACAAGATGGCAGCATAAGGAAAATTTGCTAACATCAGGAGCAGCTCCAATCCCAATCCATATCCCCAACAAAGGTGATCCATGTCCACATATATTTATCCAAGTAGCTAAGTATTTCTAATGCCATCTTCTGAAGAGGGGATCAGTACCTTTGGTTAAGAGGCTTGGGATGTTCCTGGAGATACTTGAATTCATGCTGCATTCCAGTTTGTCAACAAAAATATGTTAAAGACATTGTCTGTGCCTGAAAGGAAGTCAGATCCAGTTATATACGTATTTTGGTCTGAAAAAAATATTATATTTCTGTGTATTTTCCACTATCTGCCCAGATGCAGGAGAAGTGCACTGGTATTCTGATGCACCACTGATGCTTTTATTTGTCATCTTTTTCTTAACCCAAAAGAATCTACTTTTTGTGCTTGGGAAATAAGTTTGGGAAATCCTTGTAAGCTTCTCTTGCTTCTTCTTCTTCTCTGTGGATATTTGTGCCTCTTTATTTCAGAGATATCCAGTGAATCTATGTATTTAAGACCTATAAAGCAAAAAGTGGCTTGGATCTGCCCGGCCGTGTCTCCAGAATAATGTGGAGCAGAGAAACTGATTTCTTAATTTTAGAAAATATGGATTTTTTAATTTTATGGGTGTTTTATTTTACACTTTTACACTCCTTCCTTCTTTTCATACTCTATGGTAGTATTTATTTTTGTGGTATGCAGCCAAAGTTTCTTGAATTCAAGTTGGACAATCATCCAAAGTTTTGAGTCTTATTAAAAAATGCACTATAAGCACTTTTTAAATATTTTTAGATTTGTTTTACCATTATTATGATTCTCATTTTCATTCTTTCATGAAATGTACCTTGATGGCAAATCCTTTAAATTTAAAGGAGGGAGGGACATTCAACTTAAATACTTTTTTATTCAAGCATTTTTTTAAAGGCTCAATAGACTGTTGAGTGCTTTGGTAGCTCTTTAGCTTATATGGAAGAATTTATATCTCTGTGCAAATGGAAGGAGCTGCTGGCAGCAATGAATTACAACTGAACTAATGTTAGAGGGGGGAAAAAACCTCCTGGCTTTGGTTTATTCCTGTCTTCTGCCAGAGGGGGTTGTGGCTCTTTGTACCTTGTCTGATTTTCAGGGTGAATGAAGCACTCTGCAACATGGGACCTTTCAGCTGGGGTTGGGATTGCTTTCTTCTCTTTTTAATGAAGAACCATCACTCTCTACACTGCAGAAATTATGAATATTAACAATTGGTGTTTTGTCAAAGGAACTGAACCCCAGCTTGGCTGGTGTTGGTTGAATGAGTTTTAGTCCTGTTGGCATCTGAGGCTTTGTCTCCAGCTTTGGTGTTTTCAGATTTATTTGGTTTCTCTGGATTTTCAGGTTAGAGATGTGCTTATTGAAGCAATGTGCTTCAAACAGCTCCCAGAGCCTGGTGCTCCAAATATTTGGAATTTCTGATGACCTCAAAATGTGGCTGTTGAACGTGTTCAGCAGGGATGGGGGCAGAGAAAACTTGACAGGTCTCAAGGAGGCAATTGCTGCTCTTACTTTGGAGGCTCCTTGTTAAAAGGTTTTAATTAATAAAGGCAAAAAAAAACCCCAAAAAAACCCAACCACAAACAGCTCCTATTCACAGCTGTGTTGAGGGGAGGTTTAATAAAATCCTTCTTGGTCTTTGGAGACCAAACTCCTGAGTTTCAGTTCATGTACAGACTGAGCTCAGTGCAGTTTGATGGGTGCTCACCTGTTTGATCAGACAGCTGTGTTGGTCCAAGTTTTTTATTGCTGTGTTAGTGGATTCCATGTATATATTTTTATGTATAGATGGGTACCATGACTGTAGAGCCACTGTAGCCAATAATTTCTTACTGTGGTTGTGAGTGTGTGCTTGGGGTGTGTTCAACTTCACCCCATGACACCAGGAATAAGTCAAAGATGCTCCTCAGTACAACTCTGTTGGAAATGCACCAGGACAACTGCTTTTTTTTTTTTTTTTTTTGGAAAAGGCTGGAATAGTATAGTAAACTCCTCACATAATGGACAATACCTTTAACCAGTAAATTAGTCATAATTTGCCTTTGAGTTTTTGTGAAGGCATTGTTAAAGACATCATGTTCTCATCAGCATCTGTTGTCTTGGCAGCTAATTACTGCAGGGATGAACTCCAGATTTCATGTGAAAATTTGTAGGGGAAAAAAAAAAGAAAAAATAAATACATTTAAAACTTGAACACCAGCAAGTTGATGGATATATTTTAAATTTCAAGCTGCAGATTAAAAATTCTTTCTTTACAGTGACTAAATGTACTGTCTGCTCACCAGATTTGCATAGCAAGTTCCCTTGCCACACATTTCAGTGCAAAGCAGAGAGGGGGTTTTTTTGTTCTTTTTTTTTTTTTTTTTTTTTCCCCAAAGGCAAAAAAAAAAAAAAAAAAAAGCTCTTTTAGTCTCTTTCCAGTTGATGCTCCATGTTGTGACATGTCATGTAAAACTGCATCTGTTATGTTGAAATAAGAACATAAGAGAGACACTTTGACATGAGGAATCACAACACAACTTAACAGCAGGAACATTGAAAAAGCAACACGGTTTCCTTGTCAGTAACCCCAGCCCTGATAGAGATGAGGTATTTAGTTGAATGCTTCCAGCATCACTGAATCTGGGTTTCTTCCCTAATGGATTTTCCTCCTCACATCAGGCCCATTCCAGCCCTTCCCAGCAGCAGAACCTCCTGGTGACTTTTCCCAGTCAAAGCCAAGGAAAGTTTTGCCTGAGTGAAGACCTCAGGATCAGGCCCAGGAGTTTTTTTTTTTTTTTTTCCTGCCTGTGAAGTAGAAAATAGACTCAGATTAAGCTAGCAGACTTGTTATTTGACAGTTTATAAAATATTTTAGTATCTTTTTGGCAGTAGCAGTTTGAATGTTGGCAAATGTACACATTGCTTGCAGTTACAAAACCTTGTAATGAGTATTTTCCACTGTAATAGCACTGAGTTGAAATTTGGATAAACCACTTAGACTTGTGAACTCTGACATGCATGGTAACTATGTCTTTGCAAAAGAATTTTGTCAAGTATTGGAGCTCCTACTAATAGCACATCCATCTTTCTGCACACTATAAATCTTAAGAAAATTTCTATTACTCTGCAATTTGTCTGGCTTATGCTATTTATTAGCCATTTTATTCTGCTGCTTTAAGAAGTAATGTGATGTTCATTTTATTGCTGGTTCAATAAATTGTTAATTATAATGCAGTGATTGCTGCTGACGTGATTTAAAAGCCACATTAGCACTATAGCATTAAGTTTTAACTATTTTACCCTTCAATTCCCTGTTTATACAACAGTAAAAGGAAAATAGCCTTAGACTAATTTAAAAAATGAAGGTACTTGTGTCTATTGATCACATGATATACTAGAAACTTTTGTGGTTTTGGTTTTTTTTTTTTTAAAAAAAAAAGAAGGTTACTTTCAGGTCTGAAAAGAAAATGCATCAAGTGAATGCAGTTGTACTGTTCAGCTAAAAGTGGTCTTAAAGCAAGATTAACCCCAAAGTTAAATTAACAGAATTACTTTGTTAAATTAGGAAAATTGGCATCATATATTAAAAGGCCAAAATATTCAGATAAATCATAATCATTTTATAGTTAGGCAGAGCTTCTGGTCCCCCTTTTGTCTAAAAATGGAGTAGAAAGGAGGCTGAGATTGGAAAGAATACCTATTTTCTCCAAGAAAATAGGGTAGGATGGACACAACCATGGGAAGACTGAACCTGGAGTGAACAGGAGGCACTTATTGCCTGTTAGAAACGTGGATTAGTGTTAGTGCATCACAGACATGCAGACTGCCAGTGAAAATATCTGGTTTTCTTAGTTAAATTGTGGTTTTATTTGATTTTCTTAGTTGAGCAAACTACTCGTAGAAAACTAGGGAAAAAAATAGAAAAATGGAAGTAGGCAGAGAAAGCTGTTATTTGCACAGGCACATATATGTATATTTAATATATATAATAATAATGCCTAAGTAGAATGAATGTACCTGAGTGCTCCTCTGCTATTGCTTTGCAAACACACCACCACCAAAAGGTGCAGCTCTCAAGCACTGGAATCTAGAATCATTAATTCAGACCAAAAAAAAGCATTTAAATACATAGACAAAATGTGAATTTTACCTGGCTTTCCCATATGAATTTGTTGACCCTGCTGCAGAGCCATTCCTTCCCATTGGGGATGCTCAGCTGTCAGACTTCCAGGCTGCAGCATCCCTGGTGGTGTTAAAGCATCCTGTGAACCTTGGTGCTTGGATGAGCAAGGAGAGGTTTAATATGTACTTAATAATACAAGGAAGAAAACTAGAAATAGGTGTTGCTCTGCAAAGCTGCCTGGTCTGAGGTTCCTGAGTTTCATCCCTCCTCTGGCTTTATTGTGAGCTGCTGTGATCTGGTGAGAGGAAGACCAAAAAACCACAACAGATTTGTTGAAAGAAATGAAGCACCTAAATCCTTCAGAGAGTCCTAGGACAGAGAAATCTTCACTTTAGATGTTCCATTGCTTTTTAAAATTTGCCCAGAAGAAGCCTTCCTACTCCTTGACTAAGTTGGAAACATTATGAACTTGTTGACACCTGTTTTAACAGGTGGGCTCCTTTGGTGGTTTTGTTAAATAATCTTAAATAATCTTCTTGAAGGAAGGTTGTTTCCCAGAGAGAGAATAATTTCTGCCAGAAGAGTGCATTTAAAAGCACACAAAACAAAAGCAATGAAAAATAAAATAATAAAAACCCCCAAACCAACAGCCCCAAACCTACACTTGGATTTTAATTAATCCTAACTGATTTTATTTAATCATCCCTCTTTTGATCTGTATATGAGACACTGGTTGAACTGCTATGAAATAAGGATGAGTCTTGGCACTGGTCATGGTTAAAAAATTACAGATATAAGGAAATGTTTGACAGCCAGTTAGCTCCAAGATTTCAGGCTTTGAGAGCAAAGATCTGAGCTAAAGGGACTGATAAAGCTGGCTGAGCTGTCATAATATACTTAAACTCCTAAACTTGACTTAGTACTGCATGACATTTCAATAAAAGAAATTAGGACATAAAAAATTAGTGTGGCCCATATTAAACAGATTTAAAATGAGTAAACTAATTGCCAAAAGTAATGGGGATGTTTCCAGCAATGTCTCATAGGGATCTCCTCATGGCTTAGCACATTTCCATGATCCGAGTAATGATCTGGAAAAAAAAAAAAAATTAAAAATTTCCCTTTGCTCTTAAAGTTTGCACATCTCACAGAAATTAGAAGAGTGATAAATAAAAGGAATAGGCATTTATGGAATCTAGATTATTTTGGAAGAAAGAGCCTTGCTAGCAGATAGAGCTTCAAACCTGACTTGGTGCTCCACAAGGAAACACTAAGAAATGAGTGGAGAAGGGGTAGTGTTGCAAAACCAAGACCAAATCAGGTTCTGAAGCCTTTTTTGGGGGGTAAGAATTTATCCATCTCAACCTGGGAGGGTGGTGAGAGGCCCTGGGCTGGGGCAGCAGCTCTGGAGCTTCTGTCTGGGGCTGCTCAGGGACTTTGTGCTGATGCCAGACTGGTCCAGGTCCTCAGCATCTCCTCATCTGCTTGAACCTGGTGCCCTGGCAGATGCAGTGTGGGTTTTTTTTTTTATGCTTCAAGCTGTTTTGTGTTAAAACCACCCATTTGCAAAGGCTGGTTTGAATTTGTTTGAAGAATTCGAGTTGATTTTGAACTCCACCAGAGTCAGATGGGAGATTATGGGGTGGGGAGAGAATGAGGCTGTGACTCTCAGCCTGGGATTAACCCCCCCACCCTAATTAATTAATGCCCTGTGATCCCAGGGGCTGGGTAACTGGGAGATAGGGATCACTACCAAAAAAATTGTTGACTCCTGTGGTCTGTGATTTTGCCAGAGAGAGAGAGAGCTGACAGCAAGGGGATTCCTCCAACTTAACAAGAAGAGAAATCTTCTGCTAAAAGCATCAAGACTAGAGGAAATACAGTGTGTGTGTGTGTATACAGAAATATATATATTATATAGAGCTAATGGATAAATCAGATCTATCCCCAAGTTTAGGAATTCCCTTCATGATTTATCTCTAAATTGAGGAGGAAAGGAAGGAGCAAATGAGACTCCAGGAGTGCACAGCTCAGGTGTCAGCCTTGCAGAAACCTGGGCAGCTTTAATGGAAGATATAAAAAAAATGGTTAAAAAGGGTGGCTGAAAAGCAACCACACAAATTTCCTGGGAACAGGAGGTTTTTGTGTTTGGGAAACTCTACCAGGAGAAGGAGGAGAGCAGGGCACAAGCTGATAAAGCCAATGTGATGTGTGTCTGCCTTGGCTTTTGGAAAGGGCTCAGACTGTGAGGGTGGAAATGCCAATTTACTGTTGGCTCTAAAGAGAATGTATAAAGTTATCCACAGAGAAAAAAAAAAAAAGGAACTTCTAATGAACTGTGAAACCAGATGCTTTATGCTGGAGAAGCACATTCTGCAGTCTGCATGTTATTATTTTGTTTTGGGGAATGCTGCAATGTGCAAGGTAATTTCTAATATAGATGCAGGCTCAGTTTGTACCCCAAAGAGTTTCTGCTGGGAGGGAGGAATATTCTTGTTTGTGTTTTTTTGGGGGGGGAGGTGTGTCTCTATTCAGCAGACACAGACTTACGAAAAATCACCTTATTTTTTTCAGACAGGAGTTCAGTTTAGTTTAAAAACCTCATTCTGGGTATTTTTGCATGCCTCAGCCTCCATCTACTAGAATGGAAGAGTTTCTACAGATGCTGTAAGGGCTTTGGGTTCTGATGGGAGCTATAAGAAAATGTCTGGATGGGCAACCCAGAAATCCTAAAAACCATCCAGGCTGAACTAGGGTCTGTGTGTTTTGCTTCCTAGAAATATTCCAGAAAAATTATACATCTTTATGGTCTGGATAAAGAAGTCCTTGGAATTAAAAGGTTGAAGTAAGGCAATATTTAGAGCCAGTAGTGTAATAATTTCTGTACACGTGTATGAAGTCCATTTTGCTCATGATAAACATTTTGATCCTTAGAAATGTGGAGCAAAAGGAGGAGAATACCAAAAAAGTTTGCCTTTAATATATGTGTCTTTTATATATATATATATCATTGCACCCCAACTGAAATTTCTTGTGGGTTTCTGGAATTAATTATGCCCCAATCACACATCTAAAATAGTATTACAAATAAGGAAAACCAATTTTATGCTGAATTTATTGATGAGCTGACAGAGTAATGAAAACCTGAAGTTGAGATAAATCATGAATTGCAAAAAGGGGCTACATGGATTGAATTATCTAGATGGAGTAGGAAAAGTGAGATAGACAGAAATATGTTCTGATTAATAAGAGGAAAGGAAATGGTGCAAAACAGATATATGGCATTCCATTTTGCCTTATGATTATGTATGATGTCATTACAAAACACTGGGAGCTTTGTATTAGGTGATTAGAGATCAAATTATCAGCTGAACTTTTCCTGAATTTCAGCTTAATTTCTGTAATTTTAAATACCATGGGGAGTAGGCTCCAAGTGAAGCAAACACTGAAGTTTGGGGTACCAGTAGAAAGAGGAATTAAAAACCAAAGCAACCACAAACTATGACATTTCTGATTCACCCATCCGGGTTCTGATTTTTTAATAGTAATTTCTGAAGTGTAACTTCTCTTATGAACCATGTTATAAAGAGTAGAAGGAATACATGGCTCAGTTTCATTGCTTGTTTATAAATTATATAGTGGGGGAGCGTTGGCAGGAGCCAAGCAAGTTTGAGGAGGGGTGGGGAAGGGATGAAGGAAGAGCTGGATTAGATGATATATGGAAGTAACAGAGGAAAACCAAGTATAATGGCCTGGGTGGACAAAAGCCAATAGTAGAAAATTATTATTTTTACACAGGCAGAAGAAAACTAGGAAGGAAACAACGTTCAGCACTGACTGGAGAATGGAATGTGTCAGGCAAGCAGAAAAAAAAATCTGAAAGTGAGACAGGCCTGGAAAAGGCTGGGAAGGAAGGATGGAGAGCTTGATTTGAAATAGTTCCAGCTGAAGGAGGTCTGCGTGGCTAGGGCTGCATCATTAAAGTGCCATTAATTTTGCTTGATGCCAACACTTTGGGTGGATTAGAGGAGCAGAGGCTGGGAATTCACAGAGGCAAGAGGGACAAGGTTAAAGAAATGATGATAGGAGGTTTTGAAAGCTCCACGACTATTTTGGATTTTGCTGCAGCAGGAATATTTGCTTTCTTTGCTGTACTTGAGTACTGGGCACTTCTATTTCTGGAAATGCCCCAAGAAGGTCATTCAAACTCTTTCAAAACTCAGGAAAATGTTGTCAGTAGTTTTCAGTTTGCGTTGCAGTTTCACTTGTCTCTGATTTCCGAGACTGGTTGAGCCCTCTCTGATGAAAAGCAATGGAGCTTCAAGCTCAATTAAAGTGCAGTCATTATGGAAATTAATAGTTGTTTGTCCTTTGACCAAAACTACTTCATCTACATCTTTCCATCTTCATTTAAGCCTGGGTTTAAATTAGGATGGGGGAAATGTTTTTTTTTAGGCAGATTTTCTTTTTTTTTTTTTTTTTTTTACGCCGCATCATCTGAAAAATCAGATGAGGGAAACTCTGCTCTTCTGGCACTGAGATCTCTGATGCCAATTTGATTTTGGTTTCTAGTGCTTTAAGCATGTGCCATTTCCTCATTTCATTCAGGTTTTTATTTCAGGTTTTAATTTGGTTTTGTATGTCACGTTGAAAAAATGTTCATTTTAACATGTTTAGCTGTTAGCTAAATGAAATATACGTGTAAATAACCAATATTTTAGCTCACTGGAGACTATTTAAAAAAAATATTGACTGAATTCATAGGTGCCTTAAGTTTCTGAAATCAATATGAAAAATAAGAATATTGAATGTGTTTCATTTGCAGGTGAAGCAAGAATATGAAAATCCTCTCACTTTAGTTGTGGTAAAAAGAAAGTATGAATTAATACCAGGAGAGAGGGAAGAGCAGGGATATTATAGGAAATAGAGCTGGAGGCAGGATCAACTAAACCTAAATTGCTCATGACAGATACTTGTCTGCCTTGCTCTTTAAATCTTTGGTGATGGAGTTTTCACAATCTCTATAGGCTCTTTTTTTTCCTAATCAAAATCTCCTTCTCAGCAGTTCAAGCCTGTTACTTGTTATTCCTTTTGAAGTGGACACATAGAGCAATTTCTTTGCAGCTACCAACCATCTATCTGTAAAACTTCCAACTGCTTCTTCTTCCCTTTGGGTTAAACCACTGAAATTATTATTGCTTTGTTTTTGTAAAGATATTTTCCAGGCCAACCAAACTTTTTTGTTTCTTGTTTCAAGAGTTCAGGCAAGGGAAAGAACTGATGGAGGAAAATTTGCATAAAAATGAGCAGTGCTTGAGCCAGGTTTCTTCAAGCCACAAACATTCAAGTGGAATAATTAGAAATGGGGGCTGATACTTGGGATTTTGCCCTGAATATATGGGGTTTAGCAGCCTTTGGTTATGTGGGATGCAGGTGGACTACTTTGAAACTGGGGGCAGTCTTCTGTCCTTAAACCTGTTGATTCTTTCAACAAATGCAATGCTGAATCAGGTGGCATTTGAAACAATTTGGAACAATTATTTTTAATGTAGACAGGTTTTGGAGAGGGCTAAAGGGTCTTCACAGCAAATCTGGAAGAATAGGGAGTAGGACATTTGCCTTCCCTCTGTCTCTTTCTTTCCCCTCTCATGTTACTTTGAGTAGGCAACCATTGCTGGTAGCTGAGTCCCACATCCTAAGGGCTGTGGAGACCCAGAATTTTTAGGATCTGATGACTTTATTTAAAAAAGAAGGCAGGGAAGTTCATGGCATAAAACTTGTCCTGCTTTTTCATATATATGATGCAGCCTATGAAGTAATATATATATATATATTGCCATATTTATGCATATTTAAGGAAAAATAATGGTTAAATATTATTATAGATATATTAGTCTCAGGCAAATTAGCTTGTGAGGGAGAAAAAAAAAACAACCTTGTGCACATTTCCAGTGCTAGAAAGAAAATAAAGACCATTCATTTTTGTGTTTATATAACAGACAACCACACACATACCTTTCAGTCACCAGACAAGCACCTATATGTCCAGATGTCCAGCAGACCTTTGAGAGATTTGTTAATTGATTGTGTTTAAAATAGGGGTTCCTTTGCTTTGGTATTTAAAAAAAAAAAAAAAAAAGTTTCTTTGTTCCATTCACTATTTTTGGCCATTTCTACCTAAATGTCGGTTTCGCTATTTTTATTGAATCTAAGAATTCTGAATTCTTAGATTTATTTCATTTAATTTATTGAATTCTCATTATTCTGTTGCCTCTTGTTCCAAAAGAATGGGCATCTGATAGTGTCCCACTTTGGCAAACCCTGAGCAATGAGCAGCATTGCATCCATCAGGAGTGCACAGAAGAGCCTGGAAAGTTTTTCTGGCTCGTTTTGCAAACTTCAGCCTTCTGTCTCTCAAGAAATCTGCTATTTGAGTAAAGGACCTCAGCTTCTGGGACACAAAGGCCCTGCAGCACACTCCCAGGCTGGCAGGGAGCAGAATTTGACTTTCCCAACCCTGGGCAAATCCATCTCCTGATGCAAGAGGATGGACTCTCCGCTCCACAGTCAACACGGCTTAAAACCACGGCCTCAAAAATCTCTTTACTCATCACTTTGGTCTTCCTTGAGCGTGCCTCAGTCAAAAATAGATTATCCCTCAGGATAGGATTTGCCTTATCTGACTCCTGGTGTTTGCAACACAGACTTCTCCAGTGGAGCTGATCCCCCAGCTGCCCCCCTGAGTTGGGGAGAGGGGCAGGCAGACCCCAGGCACAGCTCTTCCATCAGCTTGGGCTGAGATTTCCTCTTCTGCTCCTGGCTGTGGTTTACAATATGCAGAGAGAAGTTTGGGTTTCTGCCCCCTTGTTTTGCAGCAGGTTTGCAGACAGGTGGCTGAACCTGGTCTGCTTCACCTGAGTTGGTCACCATGTCAACCTGACTGGTCCTTGATGGGCAGAAGTAACATTTGGAGCAATCTTGGCTTGAGCTGGGAGGCAATGGCAGCATGTTGGGCTTTTCCCACAAAAAAAAAAATATTTAAAAATAGAGAAATACTCCATTTCCCACATCCTTGTACATAACAGGCAGTTTTTAACTACAACTGCTACTGGAAGGAGTCAATAAACCAATTTCAGGGGAGTTCCTCTTGTAGATATAATTTCTGATCGGGTACAAGAAGTTCTTTGTCTTAGGAAGAGCAACCACAAACCCAGGCTGAAGCTTAAGGAAATACCCTCTTGCAGTGCAAAACAAACAGAAAACCATTTGGAGCATCCTGTGATCCTCTCTTCTGCTTTTCAGAGTGATTTTGCAGGTTGTGAATGGGATGAAGCCCTTTGGCACTGCAGGGACATCCCCCTTGTATTCCAGTGCCATCGCCTTTAGAAGAACCAGGTTTATTTGTTTAGTCCCAGTTAATAAAAAGCTTGTTATTTTTCAAGATGCAATTATTTAGGTTGTTAAAAATGGAACAGAAAGATATTACAGGCAGAGAGACCTGTGTAGTGCTTGTCAAAGCATCAGTGACCCTCAAAGGTTTGTTCAGTTATCACAAATGGCTTTGTTAATCCATATCACCACCAGCACTTAGACCTGCCTTGGCTTTATTGCTTTGTTGGAAGCTGTAGCACCACAACGGGCTGTAAATACTTTATAAGAAACCTATTGTCATCTATTTATCATTTATAACACGCAGAGAAAGCATTATAAAACATTCATTCTGTGTTTGTAGGTAGCATTTTGTCACCAGCATCGTGCACTGGGGGATGCAGCCTGCACCTCTGGCTCCCTGGCAGGTAACGGGAGGGACCAGAAGGAGAGGATGGAGAGAGCTGCAGCTGCAAAGTTCATCTTCAAACATTATGTAGAGAGGATGAGATAAAAGACTTAAGAGTTTTTGGGGTTTTTTTCTTTCTTTTTTTTTTTTTTTTTTGAAGTGTGATGCACGTGTTGGTTTTCAAGGCTGTTGTGGAACAATCCTGCTGCAGGATGCTGGCACAGCACTTTGGTTTGCACAGCTCTGGCTTTGCTCTGGCTGTGCACAAGGCACTGCTCTCCCAAAAAATGCACCCAGGAGCTTTGGGAAGCAAAATTCAGGTGCTGTTTGGTCAGCAGAGATATTTGAATGCTTTTTTTTTTTTTTTTTTCCTTATTTGCATTGCAGCTGTTTCTTATTCCCTGCGTGAGGCACGGTAACAAAGCACTTCTCCAGAGGAAAAATCCCTATTATAATTTTTTCATTATAGCTTAAACATTTTCAGTTTTAAAAGGAGCAGGGGGGGGAGGAAAGATAATTTGCTTGATCTGATTTCTGATGCATTTTGTTCAGTGTTATGTAGCCACATTTTTCTGTAGGAAATTTGATACATTACTTTAAGTTAACTACATACAAGAGAATACTAAATAAATTCACTTTATGTGCTTCCCTAATTAGTTTTCAGTCATGTAATTCTCTTCAATATAGAGTTGAGAAATCCCCAAGTCTACCTTGATGTAGTTAGTGTCACATACACTGATCATGTGAAATTGAATTTGAATTTACTACTAATATTTAAACACGAAAGCTGACTTGAACCATATTTCCCCCTTGGATATAGATGTCAGTGCTCTCTGAAATGAGCAGCATTATGTTGAATACTTAAGCCAAGAACAACCAAGTTGCAGGAACAGGACATTAATCTTTGGAGAACTGTTGAATTCCATTCTTTAGACAATGCAGTGTCTTCACGTTACCACTTACATTTTAATTACTCCAGACAAGTGTTTTGCAATACCTAGTGCTGGAGTCTGTTTTCTCAGGATGGATTGGGAATCTAGAGCTTGTTGGGATCTCTCAGATGACTGGGTAGACTGACTGGATGCCCAAAGCTGCAAGATTTGTTGTCTGTATAATCTTTGGCTGTTGGAGGCACAAAGTCTCTCAAGTTTCTCTCCAGATGTCCCCATGGCTGGGGGAGGGGGGACACAGCAGCCAGAGCCACAAATGATCAGTGCTCAGGGGGCTGGAACACCCATCCTGTGAGGACAGGATGAGGGAGCTGAGGTTGTTCAGCCTGGAGAAGAGAAGACAGGAAGACTTCCTACAAGAAGGCTGGAGATGGACTGTTTGAAAGGGCCTGAAGTGATAGGATGAGGGGCAATGACTTTAAATTAAAGAAAAGCAGATTTAGATTGGGTGTTAGGAGAAAGTTCTTTACCTTGAGTGTGATGGAAAAATGGAAGAGGTTGCCCAGGGAGGTGGTTGAGGCTTTGTCCCTGGAGATGTTCAAGGTGAGGCTTGAGGAGGCTCTGAGTGACCTGATCTGGTTGAGGTGTCCCTGCTGACTGCAGGGGGGTTGGACTGAGTGACCTTGAAAGGTCACTTCCAACCCAAATTATTCTATGATTCTGTGATTAGAAGATGCTGAGTGCTTTGGGTGTGGTGGAGGGTTTGCTGCTGCACTTGCAACCAATCCTTCTGTGTGATTTAAACAAGCAACTCCTTCAAAAATGGAAAGATCAGTGTTGCCTCTGGGTCTCTGTAACCTATGAGGAACCTGAGGCTTTGGGGAGGCCATCAGGAACCATTTGCAAAGCCCCTGCTTAAATCAAACTACATCTGGGGTTCCTTTCCTGCAGCCTCTGGGGTGCTAAGTTAGAGAGCTGGGACAGGACCAGCATCACTCAAGTCATTGCTCCCAGATGTCTTATCCCTGTGGAAAGGGGGATGCTGGACCAGAGCATCCTCCAAAAAGCTGCTCCCTCCATGAGCTTGGGCCTTAGCTCCCCAGTAAAGGTCTTTGGTAGCTTCTTTCCTTCCAGTGTGGGCAGGACAAGAAATGGTGAAACTCTGTCAGCCTTACGGTGTTTTTGTTCCTCGGGGGGGCAGAGGGTCACCCTTGTGCTGTGGGGTAGGAATGTCTGCCTGAAAATGAAGCAAACAACTTTTCAAAATCCCCCAAAGGGGCTGCCCAGCCCCGTGCTTGACTGGGAGACCAAGAAACAGTTTAATATTAACCCCAAAACTCTGCCCACGACGGGGGTGGTGGGTCTGCTCACCTTCCCCTTGTGCTGGAGATTTCCATCAGCTGGAAGATAGTTCTGAGCAAAAACCAATTTGGGCCAGGGGTCTCAGGTTCAACACAAAGGGTCAAATGCAGATTTTGGTGGGGGTGGTTCAACCATGACCCAGCAGGATGTTATTTATGCTCAGCAAAGCTGCCGTCTCTGATTTTTGGCTAAACGAAGCCTAGCTTTGTGCACTCCTCTTTACAGTTGTTCTCAAAATCCCTATTTACATTTATTATACATTTTTTTCTTTTTTTTTTCTTTTTTTCTTTTTTTCTTTTCTTTCTATTTGTTAATGAATTCCTTGGCATCTGTTTCCCAGCCTCCCAAGAAACAGTTAAACGACTGCATCACAGAGCTCCGAGTACTTCTGCAAACAACAGTCACAGGGAGGAAAATTAACACTTTTCTGTTAATGACTCGTATTAGTCCTCTTTGGTGGTCCAAAGAGATGGATTATATATTTTTTTTCCTTATTTTTTATTTTTTTTTTCCCCCTCCTGTTTCTTCCATGCGCCTGTCATGGGGCTGCTTTTCTGATTGCTAGTTTTGTTGTTAAAAATGTCACTCTCTTTATTCACCCTCCTCCCCATAGAATCTTTAAAACTAAACGCAGGAAAAGTGGAATATACCTGTCATTTAGGCCAGCTAGAACAAAGGTTGATAGAAAATACATTCCTAGTTTGAAGAGGCTTCCCTGCTGATTTTGTTTATCAGAAAATGGCAAGTTTTGTTCCTAATGGACTGAAATTTAAATAAAATCTGACTCTGGAAATAAAAGCAGCCATTATGACAAAATAAAATTATATATTTTATAGGAGAAATTGAATTAAAATGCTAGTTTCCTTTGGTTAAATTCTTTTACATAAGGAAATGAATAAACGAGACAGAGTGAAATAGAATGAGATAGAAAGCTGATTGTTGAAGTAAGCTTTTTAAAAATCAATAATCTCTTGTAATTTATATTTTTGAAAAAACTTTGCACAGACTTCCATACAATATCTTGAATTATAGCTACATTTCTCTGTTTCCTTTCATTAGAAGTTGAACTAGGGGTTAAACAGTGTTTTCCCCCTGGGATTTCAGGTTCTGATCAGGCTGTGCCTCTGGGCTACAACCTTCTACAGAAGAAAAGCTTCTGCAGAACCTGAGTTAATTGAGCAATTTTATTTATTAACATTTAATAAATAAATATTTTTAAAGAATCGGATTCTTTTGCCTGCCAGAATGGGAACTTAGGTGAGATGCTGGAAGAAGTCACAGTGATGGTTGCAAGCAGCTCACTTGCTTGAGACTCAGCTTCTGGGAACCTGAAAGTTCATCTGCATCCAAATGTTTTAAGATTTGGGTCCAAAAAACCCATAATGAGTAGAACTAAAAGCAGTCTATATGTGCACAAAGAAAATTGCTTTTGTCAACCTTTAATTAGCACAGGGTGCTTTGGAGACAGCCTTGCAACTCCTTGAAAATAAAAGAATTGTCCAGGTTTGGAAAAAAAAAGGCTGAGGTTTGGCAAGATAAATAAAGGAGCTTGCAGAACCTAAAACATGAGTTAAATTTCAAGGGAAAACTAGACTTGTAATAAACTTGAAAGAGGAAGGTCAGAACTCTCCTCTCAGGTCTAATTTGCAGATTTCTCCCCAGAAGGAGGAGACAATCCTCAACCAGAGGTAAAGACATTGTGAATGTCCCACCTAGCTCCAAGGTGAGAGTACATGGGAAATAAAACCCTGAGATATTGCAAATTAAAAAAAAACCCTAAACCCCAATAAATTAAAATCTTAAAATATAGATACTTTAATTTTCTGTTGTCTCACCCCCAATTTATGACTCTGTGACCAAGTGCAGCCTTTCCTAGGGGGCTGTAGGATGGAGGATGACTGAGAACACCAAAATGTTGGTTCCTGCATGGCTTCTGGGTGTGTCAAGGAGAACAACACATTCCCATCAGGTGTTGGGTTTTATGTCTGTAAAATGGCAGCAAGGCTGGGATGAGCCCTTGTTAATCCCCATGGTAGTCTCTGCTACCCCCAAGTGTCAGCAGGGTTATAATTATTGTCTTCTTTGAACAGCAGCTGGGGAGATCAGTTAGAAGATGCTTTAGAAGTGCTTTGAAGATGAAAATATCTCAATATTCTTATTACTATTATTATTCCTGCCATCCACAGTGATTACCATGATTATGTGGCACCTTTCTGCCACAGCCCTGGTGCCAAAATATCCTGGGGGGTGTGAAGGGTTGAAGGCAATTCCTCTGCCCACAGGAACATCCATGTGGGATCTGGTTTGGTGCAAATGGAGCTGGGGTGGCCTCAGCCCTCCTTCCCCCAGGAGCATTTGGGAGGATGGAAAGACTTTGCCTTTTTCTTTTTTTTGTTTTTTTTTCCTTTTCAGCTGAGGTTGTGTTTTAATGACTGGTTTAGCTCTTTCATTTCCAAATGAAGTCTAAACCAAAATGTTAAGGTCATGCAGATAGATTTAGGATCCCAGGTCTATATTTAGGTATCCCAATTGCCACATTGGGATGCTCCCTGCTGGCACCCTGATGGTGCTGCACACAGCACCCACTGGTGTGTGTGATTCCAGCCCATCTCTCACACTCAGAATACAGAGTTTCAGGCCTCGTTTTAGCAGGCTGAATTTGGAGGGTTTGGTTTGTTTCTGGCTAATGGTTGATGTGGGAAAAAGTCTGTTTTAATTCCAGTTTCATTCAACAGAGGATTTGTCTTCAAGTAATGGGAGTGTGATGTAGGGCTGACTTATTGGTATGTTGAGTGAAGTATTTTGGAGCTCAAGATAATAATGGAGAGGCAGAAGGGGGGCAACAGAGCTGCTTTTGTGCTCTCTCAGATGCTGGAAAATGCTCTTTTTCCTAATGGCAGAGGGTCCTGCCATGGCTGGTCCTTCTCCATCCCAGGTAGAGCAGGGCAAGCCCTCTGCAAAGACCAGAGGGCAGTGGGGTTGTGCTGCTCTCCTGACAGGGACTTGTTTTGCTCAGAACACTGGTGGGAGCAAGACAAGAAGACAGGACAGGCATGAACCCAGGGCTGGGGAGAGGGGGAGATGCAATTATGGCACTGTGAGTTTCATTTGTGGAGGATTGATTTAGCTACAGGGGCCAAATCAGAGAGAAAGCATCATGGTTGGGACTGCTGGGCATTTTCACTTAGAGAGGAACCAGGTTGGGGGACTGGAAGGCTGGAAGGCAGTTTTTCTGAGGACAAGATGCTTCCAATGATGTTGCTCAAAGTTGAGGATGTTGCCTATAAAAGGGTGGGAATGTTCTTGCAGACAGCACCGTGCTTGCTGGAGGACAGGAAGCTCCTCATCTCCTCTGCCTGAGAACCAAGGGTTGCACCCTTCCGTTGGAAGCTCTAAATCTTTTAAAACACTTGAGACACATGCTCAGGGCTTTCCCTCATCCAACAGCAATCAAAGCTGGAGAAATTGTTTACGTGGTCCTTTTTGGAAGGGTTTGTTCCCCCTCAAAGATGAAACAGCTCCAAATAACCCATGACTGCCACGTGAAGAAGTCATGAGGATGTTTGTGTGCTTGCCTTGCTCCTCAAACCCATCTGCCTGGTGACCAGAAGATAGGAAACTCCCTCTGTGTTTGTGGGGAAAGTCCAAGTCCAGACAAGGTCCCTGACCATGTTTTCGGAAAATAAATTGCTCAGGATAATCCTGCTAATTCATCTGCAGGTTTTTCTAATTCCAAGAAAAACCCTGCAACAAGTGGAATCACTTGTAACACAACCCAGTGTCTGAGTTTTAACTCTCTCGTGGAGCAGGGTTCGGTTTCTTCTTTCCCACTTGGCTTTTTTTTTTTTTTCCCCTCATTTATTGTTATTTTCTATCTGATTACATCCTATTGTGTCTGATACTTCCCAGAGTTAAGCTCTCCTTGCTGTAATGAAAGCTCAGTAAGCCTGGAGAGCTTTGGCAAAAGTAACCTCCAGCTTGTTTGTTGAGGTGGTTCTGCCAAGCCCACACAGCTCTAATTACATCTTTTCACTGTCCTGCTTGAAACTGTCCCCTCTTTCCAAAGTCTTTTGTGTGCTGTGCAGGCAGACATTGTGCTAATGAATGCAGTATGTTGTTTAGAATGAGCTTCATTGGATTTGGTAGCTGGGCAGTTGTAGGTTTTTATTAGGGTTAGTGTAGACTTCCAACGGGGATAATATTTATAATGGGGTCCAGAATTGTTTGAGCGTAGAAGAATAAATAAAAGGAATAATATCCAAACAAGATAATTAAAATGTCAGTTACAAAGTACCTTTAATTTGCCTTGGCTTTTGATTTGCATATTCCTTCCTTTACTTAGAAAACAAAGAGTAATGCACTGGATACCACATGTCCAGCTCTCTAATATATCATGGAATAATCAAGTACCTTCCTTTTGGACTCTGTTTACAGTAAGATTGCAGAAGTGCACTCACATTTGCATCCTTGGCTCACATTTTCAGTACACAAATAGTTTATTTTGCCCTTTTATCAGATGCTAAGTTCCATTTTTGTGAAATCACAGAGTTGTGGATGATGAGAAAAAAAAAACCAAACCATCCGAGAAGCAGATAACACAACCTCTTGTAATTGGTGTGGTGGACACAGGTTGTTGTGGAGAGCTGTTTTCTGAAGCAGATACCCATACTTCTTTTTAAAAAAAGATCCTCCAAAACACACACCCCCTTTTATTATATATATATAATATATATATAATATGTAATATATATTATATAAATAATATATATAAGTATATATATATATATTGCACACAAAGATAGGTGTATGTGTGCATATATATATCTATATTTACACATAGAAAAGACAGAGTGAGAGATGTATTAATCACAGGCATTGAAGGCCTCTTGACCTACCTGTCAAGTATTTCCTTAAAAAATGGAGTTGGAGAAACTGCAGCACTGTTTAAAGTTTGTTTTAGGAGCTTATTGGCAGGAATAAGATTACAAAGTACATAAGTTACAATGAAAAAATTGTGAACCTCATGACCATTACATACTTAAGAGTTTTTGGTTTGTTTACTACATATTTAGCACTTAAAAAAAAAATGTGTAAGCTTGCAATACCTGGGGGTATGTTTGTGTTTAGCAAATTCTTTCTTCTGTGTTTCATGAACGGGGCCATTTTTAACCAGGTTGGACAGTTTGTATCCCTGTGTTTGGTGTGGGTTGGGTTTGGGGTTTTTTTGTGTGTGTTGAACTATTTTTTGTAGCTATTGCTGTGCCTGTGCCATGCTTTGGTTGTCATTAATACTTCCTGGTCTCCATTTTGATCTCATGTATGGGTACTTTGCAAAATCTGTGGGGATAACTCAGGATGAAAGGGTTGCTAAGCAAACCTGAAATCTTACTCCCTTGTATTTGTTGCTAGTTAAAAAGCACAGATTTTCAAATGAACAATTGCTTGGCATCCTAAATAAACAGGAATGCTGGCTAACACAGCTTGGATGTCTCACAGACAAGTGGAAAGAGCAGGTTAAGCTTTTTATTTTTACAATAGCTATTTATATTCTTGATTCTTTTTTTTTTTTTTCCTGGCGTGCTTTGTTAAGTAGACCTTTCTTTCCAGAGCCTGAAAACGCACTCCTCTTTCTTTTCCTTGAAAATTAAAAGCCTTCTACCTTAAAGAATGGGAATGATACATTATCTGCTGTCTCTAAATTGAACCCATTTGGAGCTATTTGCATCCTGTAGAAACCTACAGCTGAGTGCTGTGCTCCGAGGTGTAATGACTGGTTGTCACAACACGCTGGAGGTGGCCCCATAACAAAATGATCCCCTGTCAATCCCCTTGCAGGAAACACATTGGCAACCTGTAATTCAGCCTCAGTATTAACATCCTGCCTGGGTTTTGTTAAATAGCCCTTTCTAGGAAGTAGATCTGCTGAACTTGTGCTTAATAATGTTTTAAGGGGAATATTTGATGGAAGTTTTCGAAAGCCTCGCATGGGGTTAACAGGGATTTGTCATTTGTTTCTAATTAAAGGACTTAATCTCTTATCACTAGAACAGCCTATTTTTTTATACTAAAGGCACAGATGTGAATGGAAACATATTAATGAGATGTCATACTACACAGTCATTTAGTGTTTTGTTTAACTTAAACATAGCAGAAAATGTGCATCTAAGGAGACACATGTAATGACATTGAGATAGAATTATAATTTCCTGCATTTGCATAACCTTTAGCAGCATCCACTTTAGATCCACCTTGCAGTGGTTATTCCATATTCAAAAACTGATGCTTGGGAGAGTAGTAAAAGGGTCTCAGATCACACAATGACATTGTTTTGCAGTCAAATGGCCTCTTGTTTCCCTTGAACCACGGATCTCTTTGACTTTGTTGCCTCTTCTGAAGAAACAAAAATCTGTCCAGTCTGACAGTCGTGGCTATTTCTCTTGCAAAGGGATGGAAAGCAAAGTTTAACCTCATCCACAGGGACCATACCTGTTCTTGTTAGATACATAACAGCCATTTTACTGCAGAAATACTTAAAAATTAGGCAAAAGAACATGGGTTAGTATCGTATTTAAGGCCTGAGGTGACCATTTTCATCGTGTCCTTTGGCACAGACCCTCATGCAATGTCTCCATCAAGCCCAGATAATCTATGGATGAAATTGAGAAAGTCATAATTTTCAGAAAAGTCCCTTTCTTGAGGTAAAAAAAAAAAAAAAGCTGGGGTCAGAGATCTTTTTACAGAAGAGGTGTTTAGTTTAACCTACGTGCTGGGATCATATTGCTCCAAGGCCATGAAGCTCTCAGGAATTTTATTTGGGGAGTGGCTGTAAAAACAAGGAAGAAGGAATAGTGGTAGTGGTGGAAGTGTGAAGTACCATTGTTTGAACAATTATCTTTGATAGGTGTTGGAGCAAAACAAAATGGGCTTGATCAAACAAAAGAGGTCCATGAGAAAGCAGAAGTTAAACAATGTTGGTGTTCCTATTGTTTTTTCTCTCTCTTCTATTGTTTTTTTGGCTTTTTGGTTTTTTGTTGATTGTTTTTTTGGTTGTTTTTATATATATATATCATCCTTTACTTAGTCTACCAAGGTCAAGTCCTTGGTCATAGGTTTCCTAAGTTTTCTTCAAGCTGGGTTTTACACAATTATATTTTTTTTCAGGAACTATTGATTAGGCATGGAAAGAAGTAATACCTTGGCATCTATGTCATTGTTTTAAACATTATCCAGAAAATTAAGGCTATTTATAAAACAACAGCAAAGGAGTTTAGCCAACTATGAGAATCTATTTCCAGAAATCATGGAAGCCATAAAAATTAAAATTTGTTTTAAAAAAAAAAAATAATGTTGAGATCAGCTTGATCTGTTCTCCATCAGAGAGTTCTTTCCATGCCAGCTTTAGCAAATAACCCACTGTTTTAGCAATTGTATTTCTGTGGAACACTTCTGTGTTTATATGCTAGTAATGAGTAAAATAAATGATTAAATAAGTCTACATTTTAAAACAAAAATGCCTGAATTTTTCCTCTTAGCTAGCAGAGTAGTTTACAGAGATTATGGAGTCACCATGCTATGGTGGCTGTCAGTTTATCAAAATGTAGTAGTTGAAAGTAAATGAGGGTTTTTATGTCAATATTTGCTTTTAGTACAACCCCATCTAACTGTTTGATCCATTACTCTTCAATTCAAAGGATTTCTCAGTCAGTCAGTCAAAAAAAAAAAAAAATTCATTAAAATAGTTAAGGCAGAAATACAATGGAACAACCCTGATTGCTTTAAAATAACATTCTAAAAGTTGCTTGAGTAAATCCTTTCACGTTGGTAGGAAAGGTCCCTGTGTGCTAATTCAGACACTTAAACCATGAATGAACATAAAGTTTTTCCATTCAGAATATTTGGACCACCGTGCCTGTTTCCCTTAGTGCTTTCTTTTGTGTTTTCTTAGTGGGAGACCACTTCTAGGAGGTGATGTCCCTTCTTCTCCAACACCTTGTTTCTTTTGGCTGGCCTGGTTCTGATAATTAAAGCTGTTCCTTCAGGATTTCCAGTTCCTCAGCTGTGTTACAAGTTTCCCTTTAAAATAAAAATAATGATATGCTAAAAAGAATCCAAAGCCATGTCTATGTAGGAATAGCTCTATAGCAGAAATAGGTTATTTCAGCAGGCAGTGGTTTTCTCAGGTGGCTTTAACCTTGGGCTGTGGAAGATGGTCAAGAACAGCTCATTACTAGAGCTCCATAAATACGTTTCCTGGCTTTATGAAACATCCTTTTAGGGAAAAAGACAGAACTGTGTCATTTTTTATTTAGACAGACATTTTCCTTTTGTGAAGATGTTCTCCTTTGTTTAATGGAAAGATTGTGATGCAAGTGAGAATGTTTAATTTATTTTATTTTATTTTCACACTGGCTATCAAATACCACAGAACTAGATGGCCTTAAGAGAAAATGAGAAACTAATTGGAAATTTTAGTGCTTATGTACACTGGCTAAAAAGAAAAATTAGATTCCGTTTTGGAGGCAACACCCATGGTTTTCACTCTGTGGCTTTTTTATTTTAGTCATTCCCAGGGTTTCATGTTGAGTGAAGCTCAAAGGCTGAGTCACAGCAAGCCTGGTGGCCAGTTTGGTTCTCACTCCTTGTCTCTTCCTCTGGGATGAAGGCAAAGGCTGCAACCCTTTTCCATTTCACCTGTGAATATTGAGTTTTTGTGCATGCTCTGACAGCAGAAAACTTTATTATTATGAGGGCTGTCTCCAGACCTAGCAAGGCAGATGTTGTGCAGTTTTAATATTGCAATAGGGGGGAGGCTGGGCTGCAAAGATTCCATCTCTGGAGAAGAAAAGGTATCATTATCATGCCAGCAAAAATGCAAATTTTTGCACCTATTTCTTGTTTTTTCTGATTAAGCAGTGTTTAAATCCAGTCTAAACTCTACACCTGACCAAGAGACTTCAGGTCCTTTCAGGTGTGCAGAGAAAGTTGTCAGCCCAGAGTTTCCTGAGCATTCCTGTTCCCCTCTCTGCCCTCTGTGAAAGTTTGAGAAGGGCTCAGCAATGGCAAGGAGGAGGTTGTGTACAGGAAATGTAACTTGGCAATAAAAGCCTGGTTTTGGAGTTTCTGAATAAATATTTCTTTAATGCATGTAATTACCAGATCAGCAGAATAAACGTGGTCATGTCCTTGTAATTAATACATTGTCAAAAGTTCATTTAAGTATAATAATTTCACAGGGAAAATGCTGCCTATGGAGCTGGTGCAATAATTTGTTGGATTAAGTGCAATAAATATAAAATTATTGGTAGATAGATATTTTTTAAGTTCTTATTAATTTCAGAATGCCATCCAATACTCTTAAATGAGTTATTTTTATTTTTTTGCTGAGGGAATTTTCAAGCAGCACCACTTAGCACGGCAGCTGCAGCTGGCAAATATTTAGTTAAGAATTGTGTAATCAAGTTGGCAGAGGCTTGAAGTTCCAGTCAGAAATGCACAGAGAAGGATGCTTGTTTATCCACTGGAGAAAACCAAAATGTTTATCCCAGGATTTGGTGTCATACATCTTCAGTTCTACCCAGAGCTGATCACAGGGCTGGGTTAAATGTTGCAGCTGTACAGAGCTCTGAGCAGGGAGAAGATTCTTGATATCCAGAGCTTATTGGGAATAGTTCTTTGGAAAAGAAGTATTCTGTGTGTCAAAAAAAACAAAGGGGAAAAAAAAGAAAAAAGTGGTGGCTTTTGTTTGGTGATTCATTATGACCATCATTAGTCCTGGTGGTGGCATGGCCAGGTTACCCAGACATATCAGTTAAATATCAGTTTCTTCTCTATCAGGACACACATATTATTGACTCTTGGTAAATTGTATAGTTCAGAGAAATTCCTGCTGGTTGGAGGAGGGCTGATGGCACCTTCTTTGTCACAAAGCTTTTTAAGGGAGTGCTGACCCATTGCTATGTGTTGAGGAGTTTTCAGGTGGTAGATCAGGGCTTTGTGCAGTCCTGGTGTTTCTCAGCTGCCACTACAGCTCCTGAAGTCTGAGCCTTATGTTCTTGAACTCTGGCCAGAGATTACATTCTCACTTTACCCCAGAGATGACAAATTAGTCTTAAAAATAGAACTGGAATTCAACCGTGGAGTTTCTGAACTTGTGCTCAGTTGGTGCTCACACCTCTCATGGGATGTAAACCACACCATGACCAGGAGGCTGTGGGACTTGGTAGTGCTCCTAGTCAGACTCTTGGGGTTATCCAGGTGGTAGAAGTGTCTTAATCTGTTGGTGGATATATTAAAATTTTAGCTTTCCTTTCTCACTGAAATCTGTTTGTGGATATATTAAAATTTTAGCTTTCCTTTCTCACTGAAATTTCTTGAACTTTGGTAACTTGCTGTCTAAACAGAGTTCAGTACGTGGGGCATTATTTAAAATATATGGACCAAACCAGCCAGAACCTGATTGGAACCTGTCAGAGATGGCAGTAGTTATTGGGTCATCCCCAACCTCTGGATGTGTATGAGCAGTGACAGACCATTCAGGGAGCTCTCTGGGACTTCTAACATCTTTAACAGTGACCTAGAGGTGCTGATGGAGTCCACTTCCAACACATTTACGGATGGCACCATCCAGGTGGGATCTACCTCTCTAGAGTAGAGCTTCCTTTTAGAGAGAGCTGGACAGGCTGGAGGAACTTCAGGATATTTAACATTTTGGGTTGCAAAGTGCTGTTGCAGGAGGGAATAATTCCTAAGGACAGTTCTGCTGGAGAGCATCTGGTTAGTGAGCAAGTCTGGGGAAAAATCCCCAGGTACTGGTGGGCAGTGAGCAGTGCAGGAGCATCCTGAGCAGAGGTGTGGCCAGAGGCTGAGGGCTGTGATTGTCTCTATTCAGCATTCGGTATGAGACAGGAGGGACAACAGGCTGAGTTTGGAAAGGTAGAGATCCACACTGCATGCAAGGAGGAGCTTTTTGCCCAGAGGAGCAGCTTGTCCAGAGGTGTTGAACTGTTTCCATCCTTGGACATCTATAGGGCATGAGTGGATCAAGCCCTAAACAACCAGGCTGGACCCCAGAGCTGACCCTGCTGGGGCAGGAGCTCAGGGCAGAAACCTTCCTTAACCCCCCAGATTACTCTGTGATCCCGTGGAGTTGAGGAAATGTTTAAAAAAACCCAAACAAACCTAATCCTTAAATCTGAGCTTCGTCAGCTCTGAGTTACATGGTAAATTACAACATGAGAATCCCAAATCATCTCCCACATCTGCCATCTCCAGCATCTAACCCACTGGATCCTTCATTTTAGTGCTAAAGCATTTGGTCCGGTGAGAGATAAATGTTACTGGACCTCAAAAAAAAAAAAAGTCATGAAACACTTAAGACTTCTTGCAATTAAGCTAAAAGATTCCTTGACAAACACTATTCAAGGGGGACAATTATTTAGATGGTTACAAGAAACCATAAAAATGTGGCACTGCAGGGAAGTTGGCTCCAATGGGTCTGTGTTGTATCTGGGCATTGAGACACCGTGTGCAGTAAGAATAAAGCAATGCTGCTCGTAAACAGAGAACCATTAATTATATACATTTAATTTTACGTAACATCACGCTCGTGGAAAACAGAAGCAAATTCATGTCTTGTAAATGTCCTCTTTTTCTTTTCCCGAAGGAATTTTCCATTATTATTTTATGATGATAAAATAAGGTATACTGATGGATTCTCAAAATAATTTTATATTTATTTTTACGTGTTTCAGTAATATTGAGTCAATAAAGATGATATCGGGAACTCTATGAAGTATAATGAATTTTATTTACATTTTTATTATAGCACTAACTTCACATCAGTTCCCTTCAAGTGTGTGTCTGGAAAAAAAAAATGTGGAAATCATCTCTTTTTAGCAAAACTACCCAAAACATCTCAATCACTTTTGTAATGAAATTTTTATTGCAGCGTTTGGAAATATTTACATCAGCAGGAAGAAAAAAAATGCTCATTGAACGAGGCCATATTCTGGGAGAAAGGGGAAAATAGAGTAATGGAAGTGAAATATTGCAGGGTGAGAACTGGCCTCTGACTCCATAGCCCTTTTCCCGAAAATGGTTGTATCAGTCTAGTAAGATGAATAGATCTCAGCCCAGAGAGAAGTTCCAAAACTTGTTCTGCAGCAGCACAGCATCAGTAAAAGGATCTCTTCCTTTTTCAACTCCTGCTTCAGGTTTGTCTTATTAAATGGGATTTAATGATCTTATTAAATGGGATTGACAGTGGTTCTCAGACTGCAGTCTGTAGACACTTATCTCAATGCCTTAACAACAGGCAGGACCGGTCAGCTGTGTCTTCAGAAGGGCTTTTAACCAAATTTCTGGTGAGGTGAGAGAAATTTTGAGGGTGGGCAGCAATCAGCTGGCTCAGGATGGGCCATGGGTGCAAAGCTTGTGGGTTGGAAGCTGAGAGGGAAAAGGTGTTTCTGGCAGGGAGGACTGAAAAGTCTTCTCCACTCTTAAGCTGGTGGCTCTTCATGTGGAAGGGTTAGTGGCCCAACTGATGGCATCTGTTTAGGGCAGCCACCTGAGAGCAAAATGCACCATCTTGCCTCACCCAATAACATTTTAAAGCCTTTGCCATCTCAATAAACTTTTAACTTCTGAAACACATGCACAGAGGACAGGTCCTTGCTCCTGTTGGAGGGAACATCAGACCGACCCAGTGCTTGGAATATCTTCATTTCCAAAAGCTGCAAAATCACCAGCCAGAAATAAAAGCAGGCCAAGAGCAGCAAAAACTCATGAAAACCTCCATGGGTGTTTTTCAATTCTGTTTTCTTCACTTCACCACCACAGCTTGAGGTTGGGCTTCTGGGTTGGGCCATTGGGAGCTGCAAGATGTGGACCTCACCTGTTGGGTTTTTTTTCTTTTCCACAGGAGCTGGCAGGAGTTCTTTTTGAAACTCTGGTGTTGGGAGTGGGCAGAGGTGCCTTAAACTAATAACTGCCTCAAGTCATAAGCAAAAATATAACTTTTTACACTTTTTCTTCTGTGTTATTCTTATTTCTTTATTTTGCTCTGTGTTTGTCACACAGTAGATGAACAGATGAGGCATTTCTTGTTCTCTGTTGGCAGGGCAGCTTTTGGGAGCACGACAGAAGTGACTTGAGCAATTTCCTTCCTCTGCTCTTCCTCTCCCCTTCTTTCCTCCCAGTATTGTCCACAGCAGACTCCATGTTGTAACTGGGCACATTTCCTGCATCCTTTGGTGAGGTGCTGGTGCTCTGTTCTGGCTCTGACTCCCCCAGACAAGGATCATTATTATGTAGAGGAAAGAAATGAGTGTTCTTCCAGTCATCCACATCAATTCGGTGTTGATTAAATCTGAGTTCTTTTTATTTATTGATTGATTATAAAATCTGTTATTTTTATTTTTTTCCAGACCCAAACCAAGCTGACATATCTGTAAGAAATTATTATTCATCTCTTACTGCACCAGGCATCTGCATTGATGGACTCAGTACAACTGTTTAGGCAGTTTTGTCTTCCAGAGAGAAACCTTCTGGGTTTCACATGCTACTCACACAGGGTAGCAACAGATAGTTATGCTCTTCTTTCCCATATATTTCTTCATGGTTTTGTCTGGATCTTTCAGCAGTGAGCCTTATCTTTTAGGATGGTTCCTCATTATTACAATATGCCAGATACTTGTGTCACGACAGTGATAGATGTCATTAACACAATGGAAATAAATTCCAACTCCTCTGCTGTATTTCACCCACTGAGCTTTATCTTGACCTCCTAAGGTGAGAGACAGATGTTTTCCATTGGCAATGCTGTGGTTATTTGTTTATTTTTTCTAAAATGCACATCTGAAACCCACCTATATAAAACTGGAAGATGGGCTGCATTTTAAGTGGAACCAAGGAAAAATATGCAGACTTGGAGAGATGAACCTGCAGCAAGCACCAGGATATGTGAGTGAGTAAGCATAATAGATCAGAATAAGGCCCTAAATCAATTTTATTTTCACAGTTCTAGCATCATAAAAAGTGGGTGGCAGTAAACCAATTATTATGCAACTTAATGAACTAATTAGGAAAATCAGAGCAATAATGGTACTGGTACTGACTGATCTGAATATAAAAAGTAGAATTAAGTTCTCAGTGTTGAATTTTTCAATACCAGGGATATTATATAATAACTTTTAAAGCATTTTGAAATTGGGGGGGAGGAGGAGGATTGCATCTGTAGTGTCTGTGGGTACCCAAATGATCTGCTGGGTCTTGGCCTGAACTTGCTGTGTAAATACACCTGTGTGCTGATTTTAAAAAAAACACAACCAAATAGAGATCAGATCATTAAAAGCTTAATTTACATCTAGGTACCCCTAAATATTGTTGAAATACTGATGTATGTGGTCAGTAGGTGCTTAAATACATTGAGGATGTGGCATAAGTGGCTGAGCCAGCAGAGTGGTGACATGAAACCTTATTTAAGCTTTTATGGGAGTGGGGTTTGCACAATACTGAATGCACAGGAATAGAAGAAAGTGATCACAAAAGCACAGCTTCTCTTCCTTAATATTAGTTTCATAGAGCATGCTATGTTTTAAATAATTTTAAAAACCTCACATGCTGAAAGCAGTTAGAAATATATTGCTGTCAGCACAACAGTTCTCATCATACATCTGAGATCATTTACCAGGGTTTCAAGACATTCAATAATTTTTTGATTTTTCTCTCTTTACATATGTTGCTAACATGATGGGTGATTATGGGCCTAAACCTCTTTAACATCAGTGACAAAGTTCCTTTTGCCTTCAGTGCCAAAACTGAAATGGACCCTCATAAATTCCTCCATGATTTTCTTGCTAGAGTGACACACGGTATGGTGTTTTCATTGATTCATATTTCTTTATCATACAATCATAAAATAGGGTTTATTTACTCATTTTCCCATGTTTCCAAATCTCCTTTACTGTGCTTGGCAAGTTTAAGAGCTATAATATTTGTATGTGGCACATGTTGATATTTTTTTTAGTGATATTTGGATATAGAATTGCTCTTATAGATTGGGTCCTACATGAGTCAGGGGAGTTTCTGGCTTGAAAATAAGTTCTCAAGTGGAGTGTTTCTTGGGTGTGTGCACCCAAAAAACAGGGATTAGCTGTGCCAGCATGTAAAGAATTGTCTGTATACAGTGTCTGTATTTTTTCCAAGAAAGTAGCTGGTTGGTCCACAAGTGTCTCCTCACAAAGCAAAGGTGAAGGTCCTTGCTTAAGCAGCTTCATGGAAGAAGCACAAGGAAGAAGAAAAATAATTTCTGCTTTCCATGAGAAAAACAATCAATCTGAACAGTTTTGTTTATTTTCCTGGTCAAAAAGTCACTGTCAGAGTGTATTTAAAACAAATGGGGAAATGGGAGGGGCAAATGGCCTTAAAGCAAATGTAACGCACACAATACTTTTTTTTTTTTTTTTTTAAATAAAAAAAGAGAAGGAACCCAGGCCAGCATGTTAAAAATGAGCATTTCCAATACAATTTGTCACCCATGCATAAATCTTGCTGACATTTTCAGTCACTTTAATAGCCTTCCCATTTTATAAATCAGTATGAACTTGCACAGTTGCAAAAAGTGTGTATTTTGAACATCTCATTTGCATACTTTACCAAAAGCCAATGAGGCAGTGGAAGCAACACTGGTGATCATAATAAGTGTTTGGGAAAAGGCAGAAAGATCACTAATGGTTTGCCTTTAGGGATTTCTGTACTCCATAGGGGACGAAAATGAGAAATATTTTTCAAACAGCAGGGGTAAAGGTTTTAAAACTAGAAACACATGGAGTGATAAAAATGTTAGTGCCACAGGGCGCATAGCAGGAAAAATTTACAATGTAAAAACTGTAATTTCAGCATTAGGAAGTAATAATCGTGTTTCATCATTGTTATTAAAGCATGACCCTTAAAGTCACATAAATTAGATATAACTTTCTAGAGAAGTGTATTAATCTTCAATGGAAAATATTAGGAAAGTTTATTATCATGTGAAGATCAGAAGAAACTGGTTTATTTATATATATATATATAATAAGTTAAACTTGTTGCTGTGGTTTTTTGCCTTTTTATTTTTAACAAATCTCTAGTATTTTGAAACAGCAGATAGATTTGTGTTTACTCAATGCAAACTGCAGTGACCAGCTTTGCTCTTAAAACCAGTAGTAGTTACATGAGGAATAACCAACCAACAATTAAAGAATGAGTTAAAGAAATCCAGGGAGTTCTATTTATAGCCACAAATGGCTTGTATTATGGTTAACCTGGTCTTTCTGTTGTGTTGTGCAAAATGCATCCAAATGATGAATGAAAAAAATGTTGATTCATTAAAAAAAAGGAAAAAAAAAAAAAAAGAAATAACTAACATTTTATCCTGAGGTATCACAAGAAGATTCAGTGGGAGAATAGAAATAGAAGCAGCTACCCAAGGTGTGTTATTGGTGACTGAGGGGCAGTTTCCATCCTATCTGTAAAGTCCAATTCTCCAAGGCCCTTTGTGTTTCTTGTAAGTGCTTCAGGACGAGGTCACTTCACCTGCAAGAACTTTTTTGGGGTAAATTTTCTGTTTGCAGAAATTTGATGCCATGCTGGTGCTGGAGGTGAAAAATGACAAAGAGATGCCAAGTGGTGGGAAAAGGACCTTCAGCTGAGGACCACACTGTATCACTGGAGTGGGTTCACCCAGGATGGATGTGATTTTTAAATTTCTTTTGTTTTGGTTTGCTTTAGTTTGGGGGTTTTTTTGTTTTTTTTTTTTTTCTTCCTGGCTCCAAAATCCCAGGGGATCTCTTGAAATGGAGTGCTCAGGGTGTGGATTCAGTACTTTGCTGTGGTCCCCAGGAGCTGCCCATGTGATAACTCAAATAAGGCCTCTCCATTTTTTAACTTTATCTTGAATTGTCTCAATTCCAATTTAAAAAGGTGAAGTGGAACAGAGTGGAAAAGGGAGCTGGGCTGAACCTGACAGACTGGATGTAATTTTATTTTTCTGGAGGTAAGAAAAACATGGAATAGCACTGGGTTACTGGTACAGCCTTTTGACTTCCTATCCTGCAAGACAGAAAAAGTTTTGACCAGTGAAGAGTTTGCAGTGTATCTTGTGGCAGAGCACTGAGGCTGTGCCTCCTGGAGTAGAATTTACCCAAAACCATCAATACTAACCTAGTACAGAAAAAAATCCCTTGTCCATCCCCCAGGTTAGGACTCAAAGCCTGGTCTCCTCCTTACCCTATTTTTTGTCTTGTGGCTCTCCTTTATCCACACTTGTTCATCTGGAAGAGGTCCATAATTCATTTGGAAGAGTAGACATCCCCTTTCCAACTCAATCATCTCTAGCTTGACTTTCTGGGTAGTCTCAGGAGAAGCAGGAAACTCTTTCCTAAGTGCTCCAAACCCAGGAACACTCTGCATAAGGAGGGCATCATTATCTCTCTCTCTCCAGCTGTGTTCTTATGTAAAAATGGTTGTAGCTGTTGTTTTTTCTGTCCCTTCCTGCCAGTCCCTCAGGCAGTTTAGGAAGCTCATGCATAGCCAAAGATTAGGCATTGTGCTGCAAACTTCCTCCAATGTGTCTGATATTTTATTATTTTCAAGGAAGATTTTTCCTGTTTGTGAAGATTTCTGTTTCTACCCTTGGTGGCAGAAATTGTCATTTTTCCAAAGCAGAAAATTGGAAATTTTTTTCACTTTGTAAGAAAAAAATTATCAGTTTTCTAAGCCAGAAATTTCATTTCTTTAGTTAATACGTGCTAAAGACTTTTTTTTTTAGCACAAAGTCTGGAGACAGCACCAGTTCAAAACTCATTTAAGATCTACAGGAAGATCTGGACCATGCTGAATGCTGAAGCCATTTGTATGGGGTTAAATTAAACACTGTTAGAAGGTAGCTACTTGGGAAAGAAATTTTCTATGAACTAGAATTTCTCAGAAAAAAAGGGGAGGGAGGGAGAAGAGTTGATTGTACGTGGGTATTAGAAAATGATTGAGATCTGTCAATACAAAAGTACTACCAGGAGAATGGAAATACAATCCCAGACCCTACCAAGAGAGGTATTTTCAGCAGAAAAAGAGAAATAATATATTTTATATAAATGGGCAGAGAGAGGGATCAGATTTTAGTCTTTTTAAATACATCTGACCCCTTGTTAAGAAAAGAAAAAAAAAGAAACAAGATCAAATGGACTGAAATCAGTTCTTAAGTGAAACCCACTTCTTTTAGATTTATGTTTTCATATTTTCTTTATAAGAAGGCTATGAATTTTGTGATATACTGTCTTCAAATAAGTCATAGTAATCATAATTTTCCAAAGCCAGTCAATCAGTCAGTAGTGGGCAGTCAACATCCACAGAAAACCCTACAATAATAACATTTATCCTATAAATAACAACCTGGTTCATATGCCTGATGGAAGGAAATAAATGTCGAGGGTGATTTCAGTATCAAGTGATTGAGAGGTTTATTGTATAAACAGAAGTGAAACACATTATTAAAAGTTATGAAAAAAATGCAGTTTCTTAATAACTGCAGAATGCCAGTCAAAACATGGTATTTTGCCATGCTACTTAAATTCAGCAGCCTTTTTCCCATGAAATATATTTTCCCTATGAGTTTTTAAGTAAATGTTTTCTTGGGGAAATTATGAAGTGGATATTGCTTAGGAAAATGTAGTCTGGAATCAAATACCCTCAGCCACAGCATTAGCCTTATGGAAGGGCACAGCATTAGTCCCTACTGACCCTAAAACATACAAATGGATTAGTTTTTTTGCCAAATTACCAATTTTCACAGTTTTGATATGAAACAGAGCAATGTGATTTCATTTTCCTTTGATCTGATGCAGCTCTCACTTATATTAAATTTCAAGCCTCTGCTTTCCTTAAAGCCACCCAAAACATTCCCAGGGGAAGAGCTGCTCTGGGGCACTACAAGGATAAAGAAGATTGCAGGAGGGGACTCCAGAGTTAGAGAAATGTGGCTGCAATCATCCCCAAAATGGTGAGTGTCCAAAATGCTTCCAGCTGAGGGAAAAAAAGCCCAGAAATATCTATCAGAGCCCAAAGATGAGAAGGCTGGATTCAGTTTTCTTTGCTGGGGTGACCAGACAGAGCTGCAGAACATCCTGAGAGGAGTTGTAGGTCCAACTGTTCTGGCTCTTCTCTTGACTCCCTGCTGTTGTTTTTGAGCAATAAAGGTTCAGTGCAACAAGTTTGTGTTTCAGCTCTTAGGTTTTAAATAATTTACCTTGGTGGTTTTTTGGTTCCCTTGACCACTGCAGTGCTCCAGCAGGTCAGTGAGGCTGAAGCAGAGAAGTGGGAAAGCACTGACTGAAACAAGGAGAAAATCCCTGGGTTTGGGAACTGAATGTCAGGTTTTGGTGGTGGTTAAATGTTCTGCCTCTGAATGTGCTGAAAGTGTAGAGGAAAATCACATCAGATCTGGTCAGTGTCCAGAAGAAAAATAGTTTCTCCTAGGTCTTGTCTCCCTTAGCAAGCCAGCTAAACACATAGTGAACCAATTACTGATCTTAGATACAGTTGTTTTAGATAAAAACCATCAAAATTATTACTTATTGGCAGCTAATTTCATTCATGTAGATTTATATTCCCCAAGTATTTGGCAAATGGAGGGATAAGGATATTTGGGAAGGTGCAGACATTGCAGGTGGCTCAGCCATCACTCCTGCTGCTGGTGGGAGGTGACCTCTTCTAACATCTCTGAAAAACCACTGTCAACTGCAAAAATAGTTTTTAAATCTTTTTCTTCAATAATATATACTCTACAGAGCTTGGAACATTTTTCTTTTTGCTCAATATAGCTCAGTAGAGTAAAATGCTTTCTTATGCAGAGGATATCACAGCTGTGATGGCACACTGCACTTCTGCAGATTTCTCTGCAGGTTGTAGATCTCAGCTATTTCTACATCTTGCATTTATCTCCTGCTGAACTAGAGCACATTGTCTTAGAAAATGATTGTGCATTGATTTAAAGACCCTGAATGAAAAAATCCATATTAATTTTTCCTGGGATTAATTATTAGAGAGCTGTGTTGTGTTTCTTCTCTGGATTTCAGTGTGTATATTTGCATTGGCTAAACTTTGCTACTTATTCCATTTTCTCTTAATAGTGGCTGAACTTCATATTTATTTTCTGGTCAAACCACAGTTTAACCTTTATTAGGAATAACTAAGAGGGGCAGCTTAGTAAACCTCTCCCCAACAAGACACATTTGCAAATAATTTCAAACCTGCTTTTTCATGCTTTCTAGGTTTGTGACATCAAAGCATGTATAAAAAAAAAAAAAAAAAGAGGTAGAAGATGGTGGATCTTTTCCTGCTTCTCCCAGGCTGGAATAGTGATGGAAGTCAACTACCTCTACAGCAAGGTAAGACCTGGGTCAGGCAAGATGGTACAAGAATAATTTGACTGCTTGCAAGTAGCAAGCATTTTATTCCCTGAATACTGCAATTTTTTGTGCTGGAAGTTGCAATACTGGGAGTGTAGCTCTTCCTTATGCATTGTCTGAGCTGGTGCTTTAAGCACTAAAATCCAGAAGAGCTGCAGAATGGAAATTCCACTGGCTATTCCAGGGCTGGAGTCTGGAGTGCAGGCAATGCCAAAGTGGTCAAGGGGAAAATTGGTGGTAAAAGGGCAAATTGGTAGTAAAGGGGCAAATTGGTGGGAAAGGGGCAAATTTGGGTGGCCAGTACTAATGGAGGGTGCAAAAAATTTATCAGTGCATGGGGGTTGGATTATTAATGAGGTTTTGCTGGGCTGAAGAGTGATGCCCAGGAGGGAGGCCAATTCTTTGCCGTCCCAATGAGCAGGTAGAAGACAGGAGAACTCCTGGTGTTCCTCTCTGCCCAGCATTTGGTATCCATGGGTGTAGGCATCCAGAGAGCCTCAGACAGCACTAAACAAGGATTACCCCAGTGCAGAGAGGCAGAGGCAGAGCAAGAGCAGCTGCAGATCCTGGCAGCTTGCACAGCTCTGAGCTGCCGACCCTCACAGATGAGGCTGGCACAGACCCCCAGGAATGAGGATGTGCTACCAAGGCTGAATGGATCTGCATATATTACCAAAAAAAAAAAAGGGGGGGGACCAGATCTGGAAAGTAGGTCCAGGGGAACACCTTGACTTGCCCAGGAAATGAGGAGGCAGCTGTGAATTTGGCAGGGAAATATTTTTTGCTCCTGAGGGTTTGTCATCCCAGCTTTGCTCCCTCTCCTTTCAGTCCTGGCTGGGGTTGAGCATTCCCCAAATGGGTAACCCCAGTAAAATTTAGTGTTCTGTGTCATGGATCTGGAAGAAACAAAACCAGGCCTCCTGCCTAAAACATTTTGGGGCAATACAAACACTATAAATGTGTTATGGAAAGTCATAGATGCTGCTTTGAAGGAATAAATAAAAAGGGGAGGCATTTTCTGTTGTAAGTGAGGAATTAGATCTCTCTCCCTGAGTGAGATTGCTGGCTAAGAAGGGTCATATGGATTTTAGATATGTTTCTTAGGAAAATAGGACTGCATTCTGGGCAGATTTGGCCAGTACTTTGCATCATAATGTTGGCTTTGCAGAAAGCTTACAAGAATAATAATAATAAAAAAAAAAAAAAACCAGGAGCAGAAAGAGACAAGGAAACGAATCGTCTCTTTTCACTAATAAAGGGGAAAAAAAGTGACTTTGGTATCCTGCATTTCCTTAGGAAACCACAGTTGTCCTCCACAAGGATTGTTTCAGCAAATTTGGGGCAGGCAGAGCAGGATGTTTTAACAATCTGAAGAACTTCAAGCTCAGTCTTGCACTTGGTGAAGTGCAGAATGTAAAGTGATGCCTTTACAGAAAGTTCCCTGTAATGGAAGGAGACAAATCACTGATTTGGAATTGATATTTCCTTGTACTGGATACCTTCATTTCTAGGCAAGAAATGTATTTGATCCAAAATTCAGGAATTTAACTGAACAGGCAAATAATTACATAGCCAGCAATTAAAGAACTGGGGGGAAAAAAAACCCAAATCATCAAGATCCCTGTAGCTGAAAGCAAGTATATAAATTAGGGAACAAGTGACAAATCCTAAGAGGAAAGCAATATACTAAAGAAAGGACAACTTCATGCATGCAACTTGTGTAATATTAAAGTTGTGCTTATGCAAGAAGTAAGGGAATTGGGACTAAATAACCAGAATTCAGAGTTAATTCTGAGCATTTGAATTTTTAAAATTATTTTATTTTTGTTTTCCACACTCACAAACAGCACTAAGACATAGAAAAATAGAGAGCTCAGGCTGTACTTAATTTTTAAGTAAATTTTTCAACAAATCAAAGTCCAAGGCCCATCTTTTTCTCCTGTACACACACACACACACACATTTGGGCTGGTTTTGTTCCTCTTGTGGGTTTAATTATTGGATGCATAGCTGTAAGGTTTTCAAAACTCCTTACATATTTGTAAAAGGAGAAAAAATGAAAAGATTCACCTAAAGAATTTCAAGGTCTGATATCTCTTTTTCAGGTTTTTTAATAATATGTAGTTGGTTTATTTTGATACACAGGTTCAAAATTTCAGGAATCAATTTTCAAGGATGTGACCTTACTAAGAATTTCAGTTTCAGCAACAGTCACTGGGATCTGGATCCAGAAGCACTTGGGTGGTGATGCTTTCCAATTCATTTATCTGTTTTCTTTTTTTGTGAGGAATTTGTTGTAAAGTGTTAACTTTTATACATAGTTCAAAACTGATTAAATAATGCCTATGAGCTTAGAGGTATCTTCTTTTTTATTTTCCTGAGTGATATTCTCTGCAATAAATAAGCTGCAGTCATCAGTCACCCTGTTCACTCATCCCTCCAGGATGTCCCATGTCCCTTTTTGTGTTTTTTCTTTTAAATACAATACCTTGATCCCAGAAAACCTTTTTAGATCCTGATTTGTGTACAACTTCTCACCATTAGCACTTCAAAGTGCCTGACAGTCTGGTGACACCCAGGTTCCTGCTCAAAACTGCAAGGAAAAATATTTCAGGGGGTACTAATAATTGATAATGTGTAGGAAAGGACTAAGAGTGTAATAGGGAAAATTATCAACATAAAATGTATAGATAATTTTATATTTGAAAGAATGGGATGGATCAAATATACCATTTTTTCAAATGCATCTGGTTTTGCACAAGCAGCAAATACGACTCCAGACCCAGTTTCCTTCATTACTTTTATTTTAAATAATGTATCATTTTGGTTTCTGTCAATCCAAGTCCATGAAAAGCCACCAGAATTTTGGTGAAGCTCATCTGAAGCACATTGTGTGGTTGTTGTTTTATAATAAATTACATTAGAGAGACACACATGTAAATGAATCATGCAAAAGAAATGCAATTTTTTTCTGTATCTGCCATGATTTTTTAAATTTTGCACTTCTTTCTCTGACTCTGAAATCAGAATTTCATACACTGAAAGAAGCCAAATTACACAATAATTCTGCAAGGCTCAGCTATAAAATTTGTAGGGATTTGAATGAACAGAAATTTACCCAAAGAAATGACTTCTTTGAGTGTCACTTCTCTTTCTCCACATAAATTCAGTTTGAGCACAAGACATGTGCAGTGTGAATCAGATCATTAAATGGGAATCTTTGGAATACTCCACAAGGTGCATTTCACTAAGGTTTGGGGTTGTTTTTTCCTTAAATACCGAGGATGCATTAAGATAATTGCAATAGTCTAATTAGGCTTTCTCCTAAAAATGACTTGTCTACCAGTGGTTTAATAGATTAAGGATCTTAAAGGGGTTAGAGAGAGAACCAGTTACAGTAATCAGAGAAGAAAAAGTGCTGAAGGTATCATGAAGCCTCATAATTAAACTGAAGCTTACAGCTCAATTAAACTTGAGCATCATTATGCATAAAACATCAGTGGGCATCAAGAGCCCAATAAAAGGAGATGCTATCAGTGTTAACAGCCAAAAGGTAACACATAATATGGATTGGACCAGTCTTCCAGATGAAGTCAAGCAAAATTGGGAATAAATTTGAAGTACAACCTGAGCCACATCTAATAAGCTGATTGATATGTTTGACATTGGACATAGAGGGACTGGAAGATGCAACCCTGAGCTCAGCAAACCACAATAGATAAGTTTTGAAAAGAGGAAATACAAAAGTGATTTATCTGGTAGAAACAGGACAGGCAATGCCTTTGCCTGTGAAAGCCCCACTTGTGTCATCCAGTCCCATGAAGTATTTGTTAGGTTTATATATATCATATATATTATAATTTAATGTATATTAGTATATTATATATATCATGGACATCCTGGCCTGAGTTGGGGATTCTCATCTCACTTTTACAGCTATATAATTTGGCACTGCTTCCAATTTTAAGATCCCTATAATCACCTGATTCCTTGATAGGTTTGTGGCAAATACTTAATAAATGAGCAGTAATGGAGCCATCAAGCAGATGACTTGGACTCTGAGAACATTTCTAAGCTGAAGGCAGCTTTATCTGCTCCTGACAGCAGTTGTCAGGTTGATGTGCACCTTACAAAATGTTCCTTTTTTGTACCTTAGGGGAGCTGAAGGCTCAAACCCACCTGATCTGTCCATAAAATCTTTGCAACAAGGTGGGTGATGCTTTGAGTCTAAAGCTCCTGGGTCTGTATCTTTGTCTTTTGGTTAAGAATCTTGTGTAAACTTTTGTTTCTTTTCTTTAAACACATATGCAAATGCAGCAATCAAATGTTTAAATCTGGTAGAAGTTCTTACAGGGTAAAAACGTTAAGAAAAACGTTAAGAAAACGTTAAGAAAAATATAAATTATTTTATGCTGCACACAGAAGAAATTTTTTGCAAGAAAAAAATTGCCCAAGATTAAAAAGGTCTGGGAATTTTTTTTTTTGTCTGAAAGATACAGCAAGTGGTTACAATATCATCAACTAAAAATGAAGAATGCAATGATTGTTTCTGCAACCCATGTTTTTGTGATGAGAAATTTAAGGTAGTGAGTGGTGGGAGAAGTGCTGCAATCATGGTTTATTTGGTATGAAATTTAGAATATAGAAAAATTTATATATAAAATATAAAATATATTATATATCTATATATATAACATTTTAGTTTATTAATGTTTATTTGATTATATGATCATCACAGCAAGAATGAAGAGGTCTTTGCCTCAAATGTGTTTTACAAAGAGTCTGTGGGATTGACAGGTAGCAGTAAAATGACATATCTAGGTTCTTTTCTTCTTTTCATTTGCAGCTCTGTGTGATTTACAATTCTTTCTTTCTTCTCTGGTGCCCTCTGGACAGGTACCTGCAGGAAACCTCAAGTTCCACTTGGGGAAATAGGATGTTAGGAAGAAAATATCATCGTTTGAGGTAGAAAAAAGAAAATCTGTGAGTAGCAGGCCTGGAAGTCCAGGTGCCAGCACATCTCAGCTCCCTTACACATCCAAGGCTGTTGCCATTCCTGTTGTCTTCCTGGGGAGAACTTTGTGGAGCTTACTGGGTGTTATTTGCCTGAAGGCTTTTATTTTGTCAGGAGCCAAATTATCAAGTAATGCCAGTTTCAAAGAACTTTCTGCTGGAAAAGTTTTCAGGTTTCAAATGGAGTCAGTGGGGCAGAGAGTCTGGAGGGGACAGGCTCTTCCTAAACTAAAACCAGACTGGGAGGAGACCTGGGGTGGCTCAGGGCTGCATTATAAATGTGGGAGAGGCTGAGAGAGTTGGGGTTGCCCAAACTGGAGAAGAGAAGACTCTGGGGTGACCTTAGAGCACCTTCCAGTGCCTGAAGGGGCTCCAGGAAAGTTGGGAGGAACTTGGATAAAGGCCTGGAGGGATGGGACAAGGGGGCATGGGGGACATGGAGAAAAAAATTCTTCACTGTGAGGGTGCTGAGCCCCTGGCCCAGGTTCCCAGAGAAGCTGTGGCTGCCCCATCCCTGGCAGTGTTGAAGGTTGGATGGGGCTTGGAGCACCCTGGGCTGGGGGAGGGGTCCCTGACCATGGCAGAGGGGTTGGAACTGGATGATCTCTAAAGTCCCTTCCAATCCAAACCATTCCATGATTCTTTGGTAGCTGATAACTGCAAGTGATACTCCCCCAGTCCTAGCCCCAGATCAGGTGTTTGGTCATGACTTAATTATCCACTCTTCTGTTTATAGTACATTGAAGATGCTCCAGTGCCAATTAAGAAGGATCAATTAAACTTTCCTGATTTAGAGCTTCAACACAAGCCAACTGGGTATTGGTGGCTCTGCAGGAAATGGCCACGGATCTGCTCTGTGTCAGGTGTGGAGTTATTTACTTCAGCTTAGATTACATAGAAAGGAGGATAAACCAATTCAGATTTGCCCTGCATGGTTAGTTCATATGAGGTAAATTGGCACTCTTTGATAGTGGTGAGATTTTATTGTGAAATCAATAGTAAAATACATGTTTTACATTAGCCAAAGCAGCATGTTAGCTCCTTCTCAGGACTTTAAGTGTTGTTGTTGTTATTGCACTTGTTAGAGCATTGTTATATTGCATTAAATAATATTAACTAAGATTATAATTACAGTCATTATAGCCCACATTTTATTAAAAGCTGTATTATGATAATGAGATCATATTATAATGTCATTGGTGATGGTAGCAATGATGTATGTCCACCCCCATGAATAGGTAAGTTCTTTATACAGCTGAAGGAACATAGATGGGATGAAAACAGTTGTGGTGAGTTTAACAAAAGGAGTAAAAATCGCTGCTAAAAATCACCCCTTGGAATTTTTGATCCATAAAATGCACAGGGAAACACTTGTGAATTTCCTGAAGGAAAGGCTTTCCTTTTAGAGCCAGGAGAAAATTAGTAATAAGATGCTCCAAACACCTCCTGAGGTCAGTGCCCCAGTGTTAACATGACTTTTATCTTTGTTTAGCTCAGTTGCCAGTTTTTGTTGTGCACCTTTTTGAGGTATTGTGAGTTAAAAGGGTCCCCAGGAGAAAATAGTGTAGCTAAAAGCTGTGGAGGGGATGAATTTGGCTCAGTTGTCCTCAGTATCTCAGTTCAAAACCAAGTGTGGAACAGTAAGTCCCTGTGCAGGGAAGTTTTTTGAGCCTGACATATTTCACATGAGCTTTTTCATCTCCCATTAAAAAACACACAGGATATTAAAAATTAAAAAAAAAATAAAAAAAAATAATAAAAAAAAAAAATGAAGAGGATTTCTAAACCAAGAGAACCAAGTGAATTCATGAATCCCATCATCTGTCCCCTTCTGAGTTGCTCAGCACAAGCTCTGTTACCCCACATTTGGATTTCTGTAGTGCCCTGACCTAAGTGAGTGAGAGAGGAATGAAAAGCATCATATTTCATCTTCAGGCTTTTTTTTTAATCATTCTTCCCCAGAAGATGCTACTAGTAGAATGAAAAAAAATTATTATTATTTATATAAAATTATTATTATATATATTATTTATATATATATATATATATTTATATATATTTATATATATTATTTATATATAAATATATAAAATTATTATTATTTAAAAATTATTATATATTATATCAAAATTGTATAAAAATAAATTCCCTCCCCCAAAGCCAATAGGTATTGTTGTGCAGCTGGGAGGCAGAAAACATATTGGTTGAAAACATTACAATATTTTAAAACCACATGGAGTTGTAAAAATTGGAATGAGTCCTCTAAATCTTCTATGAAATGGTTAATCAGTTGATCCTTACCAACTGCTCTGTACAGTGCAGAGAGTTTATAATTCACAAATGCAGGTTCAAGCAGTGTTCCCCAAGGATGGGGAGAACAGATTGAAACACTGAAAAGAAAGGAGAGGGAGGCAGAAGGAGAGAGAGAATTAAGTAAAAAGGTCAAGTTCTTAATTTCCTTTTTTTTTATTATTTATTTTGCTTTTTTCCAATTACTGTTCCCTGTCTCATGATGCTGAAAAAATCTGATCTTCCCTTACTCTGTGTTAACAGAAACAGAAAAAAAAAGTTTTAAAATATTTTGCAAGAGTAATTATCAAACTTGCTTGCTACATTTTTCATCTCCTTTAAAGAAAACCTTCTGTATTCTGCAAAATCTAAAATCAAGGGCTTGCTTCCCTAGAAGAAAGGGAAGGTGTATATATTTTTTTTTCATTTTTGTTTTATTTTTGCTTTTTAATGGCAGTCCAACAATAGTCCCACAACTCACCAGTGCATTCCAAAAATTTCATGCTGTCATCATAAAAATCTGACTGCAGCAGAATCTGTCTGGCACTAGACATAGCCCTAATGACCCCAAACTCACATAGCATCCCTGGTGATCAGAAGAAGAAAAATCCAGTAAAAATAGAGAAATATGTAAACTGCTTAAGTGACAGAAAAATACTCTCCAGAGAACGTCATTCATTTTTTTCCTGTCTTTCACAACTGTCAGAGGTACTGGCTCTCTGAACTTGTCTTTTGTTTTGTTTAACAGGAAGCATCAGAGAATTTACTACTCACTTGGAAAGTCAAATTAGTGATGAAGTTGGCTCATTCCCCCCTTTTCCACAGTTCCAGCAGTGCCTTTACACTCTTTGCACAGGAAGCAGAACATAACCCTTTCCACTTTTCCAAACTAGTGATGAATTTCTCTCATCAGACTCCTGCTTCCTAGGGTTCATTTAACAAGAAATTAGGTTTCAGTGTAAACCAATAAATAAGGTTTTACACGAACACAGAAAGCTCTTAACAGAATCACACATGCATTAAAAAAAAAAAAAAATCTTCTTTTTAATGTGCTTTTTCTTTTTTTTTTCTGTGTTGACATGAGATGGCTGGGTTTTAATTGTGATTCATTTCTAGCATTGCTGTAAAAAAGTAGAGGGGGATTTAGAGGATGCTTTGAAAGTTCAAAAGCATTCTAGAGAAATTATTCTGAAGAAATAAAGAATTTAATAGGGATTGATAAATTTTTGGCATGGAGGATGACATTTGATGTTTTTTACCTCCAGCTTTTGAAATCAGCCTGATAGCAGAGATTTCCTTTTCTCTCTCTTGACTATGGAGATAAGGCTGAAAAATATGAACCTTAAATGTACTGACCCTAAAAGCAATGAGTAACATCAGTGTGGTGGTGTTTTGCATAAATTACTGTCATTTTAAAGCTATTTGGTGTTTCATTCATTATTTTTTTTTTTTTATTAGTGGTTAGCTGTAGTCTTTCTATGCTCTGTTTTGTTTAGCTGTGTTCTGGGAATGTGTTTTACACCTCATCAGGAACCCATTGGTTTCCCTAAGACTCGAGGTCTCCTTCTCAGGATGGGCTCAGTTTCTATGAAGTTCTCCCTTTTTTGTCATGGAAACTTTTGAAGAAACATTTGGCTTTTACAGAGCTCTTCTTAGGTGAGCAAAGTCAAACTTTTTTTTGAATGGCACATGTTGACCAACACATGAATATTTTTATTGAAAGTGTTAAAAAAAAATAAAATAAAATAAAATAAATTCGCGTGACCAAAGACCTAAAGAAACAAATTGCAATTCAGACATGAAAAGATTCTGGATTTGAGGGGAAATAAAATCCCTCTTGTCTAAAGAAGGCTCTGTCCTTGTAAAGCTTGGGAATACAGATATTGGGGGATTTGCATCTGTGCAAACAGCAGCTGGACAATAATCAGTCAGGAAAAGACACTGTTTAAGTTGATCAGAAAGATTGCTGTCCTAGGGGCCAGTTAAAAATGGGCAAATTAGCCCATTAGCCCATGGGCAATTAGCCCAGTACAGTCCTAAGCTCTATTTTTCAGCCACAGACATGTGTTCCCTAGAAAAAAAGTAATTTCTTCCTATATAACTGGGTATCTCAAGATACCAGGAGCAGGAGCAACACTTCAAACCCACATTTCCTGATATGTGAAAACTTCATTAAAGCTGCCAGAAATCTTTAACTCAAAGTGTGCTGAGGTGAATGTTAAATCAGTGAAGTCCACTCCCTCCTGATCATCCTCTGCACATCCTCATGTTTAATTGTAGCAGTTTATAGGTCTGTGTCTGCTGTAGAATTTGTGCCAAATCCAACTCCACAACCTCCTGAGAAAGTAGTGCCAGGAAAGCATCATATAAATATTTTAATCTCTCTTCTTGCAGCACAACTTTCACTTCCCTAGCACACACCCCTTAGGTTTGTTGAACTTGTATTTATTGGTCTAAGTTTTCTTAAACCAAAACAAAATAGTAATTTATCTAGTTTATTTCTTTCAAAATGGTGTTCTTAAAGTACATCTTGCAGATAGATTATCTGTCCCTCACAGCAAAGCCTCACAATGGGAGTCTAATAATTGCTCTTTTTCTAATTTCACTAAATGAGTTATAATTATTTTATGTCTGTTTTATGGTTACTGAATAGTATTAACCTAAGCTCTAACTATAATATAGCTTTCAAAGAAATGTATGGACACTAAATTGATGGACTGCCAGCTTCTGTAGGAACATCACATAAAGCAGATATACAGCTCATAGTTTAAGGCATGGCATGTTAAAATTCAGGGGCACAACTTGTTCATGAATACGTAACAGGGTGTAAATTCATTGAGTAGCTTTTTCAGGAGATCAAACAGAGAAGGGCATGATTAATGCTTGTTAACATGGAAGAAGAGTTAAAGTTGAATGCTGCTGATACCAATCGGATTGGAAGTCTCAGCCAGAGTCTGAAAGTCAGGTTAGTCCACACTGGAATGGTAATGATGGATTTTATGTCTTGTTTTCTTATGATTTTCTCTGTATTAGAGCACTACGAGTGCTACCCCTATCCATTACCCCACTGTTTTTTGTGTATAAAGTGATCATCAACCAAACATTTTGGAGTCCTCTTGCTGCCAGAAGTGGTTGAAGGTCAAAACATTAGAAATCCAAGATTTTCACATCTATGCATCCTTAACACAGCCTCTACCTGCCCCTGCCAAATGTGATGTTTGCAGCCATGGCCCCCCAACCCTGGAGGTGGCAGAATCCTCCCAGTGGAGCACTGGGAAGCTCCCAGGTCCCTCTGTGCTCACAGCTGCCTCCCCCACACCTCTCCTGAGGGGATTCATGGCTTCCTTGTGTCAGGATAGAAAATCAGATGTCTTGGAGCATTTCTCATCCTTTCCTTGGACAGGTGAGCAAAGGATGTAATTTGGCCCCAAATCCCCTGAAGTGGCTTTCAGTGAGGTTTTTCCTTTTGCCTTGGTACAAGAGGCTGAGTTGGGCACCACTGATGGTTTGCTGAGCATCTGTTGGCAGGGCCTGGAGTTGATAGAAGAAGGGAGGATTGGTTTTAAACTGAAAGAGGGGAGCTTTAGACCAGATATTAGGAAGGAAATTTTTTAGTCTGAAGGTGGTGAGGTGCCTGGAGAGGTGGGAGATGCCCCATCCCTGGAGACATTCCAAATCAGGTTGGATTGGAGTCTGAACAACCTGATCTATCTGCAGATGTCCCTGCCCATTGCAGGGGATTGGGACTGGAGGAGCTTTAAAGGTCCTTTCCAACCTTTCCAACCAAAAAAAAAAAGGTCCTTTCCAACCCAAACCATTATTTGATTCTGTGATCTTAACACAGTTAACAGAATGATGCTTGACCCACCCCCTGCCATGAAAAAAAAAAAAAAAAAAAAAAGAAGCACAGCAGAAATAAGTGCAGATTTCCTTCCCTAGAGGTGATCCTTCTTATTTGGAGGCCTTGAATATGTACAACACCCATTCATCCTGGATTTAGATTTTTGAAAGTCGGGTGCAGTCTCATGGTTACAAAGCCCCACTGGAATTAGTTTCAGACTAAACAAATTAGATGTGTAAAACACACCTGGCTCTTATCTAGCCAACAGCTAAACCTTGGACTATGAGAACTAAATAAAACCCAGGAGCCATTTCCTGGCCACTATGTGAGATTTTTGGTTAAGTTTATTTTTTAAACCTTGGTGTCTGTTTCTTAATTACCCCAAGGTCCGTGGATTCATTCTGTTGTATGAAATTGAATATAAATTGTTTACCAGACTTAAAGGGGGCAAGGAGATTATCCACTTTCTTATTTTTAATATTTCTCTTTCCTATCTGCTCTCACCGGACAGTAATTTCAAGCAACAGTTCTGGGAAAACACATGGAGATCAGCCTGGGAATGTTGTAAGGTAAGGGATGGGTGGTGATGCCTGGATGTCTGGCTGCTCTTTCTGCTGAGGAGCTCTGCATCCTTCATGGCTGGAAATTAGCCTGTTGTAACCATTTTCAGCCTGGTTTAGTTTGGCAATCTATCCTTGTTTCTAAAGGTGTCTACAATTATTTGACTACAGAAAATATTTACTTTTCTAAAGGGCAGCTTAACCTTTGTTTAAATTTGAGGTGAGCGAAAGGTCATTGTAATTATTTGCTGGATTATTTGTGTCACATCTGAGTTACTATGAAGGCTGAACATGCATTGCCCTTTATTAGGAAACTGCTTAACAAAACCCAATATAACCACGTTTTGCATCCAGCAGATATTTTATTGAAGCAATGGCTTGTACAGGAAAATTTTGCCTCTCTGACTGACAACCTTGAAGTTAGCAGAAGGCTTTCCCAGGGGACGGGGTGGAGATGTGGAAGCTATGGCTGCTTTATTTTAAATATCTTGCAGCCAAATAACATCTTGCAGCTGGGAAAAGGGGAAACTGGAGTTAAATATGTCCTGCTGAAGAGCTGCAGAGTGTAGAATTTGCAATACTGGTGGGGCTTTTATTGCAAAGGTGGCTTCGTGGGAACATCACACTCCTAAGAAAGCCTTCATTTCCCATAACTTTCCCAAAATGTCACTTTCCTGTAACTCTCTTGAGAGGTAAGGAAGAAGAAATATGCAATATGGGTGTAAATTAGGATTGCAAGTTACAGATTTACCAGTGGGAGCATTTATCTGCCTTGCAGAAGGCTCTTGATGACTGCAGGAGGCAGCTCCACCATTGCAGGCAGCATGGGTGGCTGTGGCTGGCTCCTCCACCAGGACAGATGTCATTTCCAGATTGAAAGCCCAAATCACCCTCTAATTTTGTTGTTATTGATCCTTTTCTGGCCTAATGCTTAGGACTTGTGAGATGTTACATTTCATAAATAGAGCTTCCCCCTCCACCTTGACCAGAAGTTGTGATCCAATAACGAATTGCTTATCAGCTCATTTGAGACAAAACCTCCAATGCCCTTGCCATGGAAATTGTCTTTTAAATAGAGGAAACAAAGTTTTAGCTACCCTTAGATCGGTATTTCTGATTGAAGACTGAAAAGTTTTGCTTTATGGTGCTCAAAAAAGTCTTCAGGAGCAGAAACCCCACTGTGAATGCACAAGCAGCATAAGATTCAGCATTCAGTAATAAAAGTTACATTCTGATGATGCAAAAAGGAAACTGTTTGAAAAGGCAAAATGTATTACAGCAGGTACCAAAGAAGAAAAAATCAGATCCTTTTTCAAGGTGCAAGTCTTGCTTGCATAAGTAACAAACCTGTGCTGCTCTGCAGGGAACCATGGAGATACAATTGGGATTATCTGCCCTTCAGGCTATTTAAATGTTCCCTTCAGGGAAGAATCCAACCAAATCAGAAAATAAACTGGAATTGGGTCAAGGCAGGGGGATGATTCCTCTGTTAGCTGGGAACATGCCATTTAACGTTGGATGCTGAGTGACCAAAACTCCACGTCCCCAGCAGGAGCCTGGCTGCTCCAGTAGTAGAGAGATGCTCTGAGGAGCAGGGGGTACGTAGAGCCCAAGCTCTAATTTAAAGTCAAGAAACTTTGCTTGAATTTGGTACTTGGAAACTATCCCAAGAGCAGCTTCTTGTGCTAGACTGTGTGTAAATAATCAGCACCTCCCAGGCTACTCCCATGATAAAGTGTGGTAGCTGGGAAGGGTTCCTGCTTCAGCACATCACTCAGATGGTTTTATATCAGCATGGCAAAGCAGCAAATATATATGAGAGTGTTTGATGCATGGGGTATCCAGAGCTTGGCTAGTTTGGGTTGTTTTTTTTTTTGTAATTGTGTATATTTATGGTCACTCAGTAAAGGAGGAGTGACCCTTTGCTAGATGAATAAAATGTACTTCAGATAGAGGAGCACAAGTAGAATGACTTTAATAGCAAAGCCACTTGGTAGTGCTTGAGTTGCTACACAAGTGGAAGAGACAATTGGGCTGGGAAAACCTTCCCTAAAAAATCAGCCTGGCCACCAAAATAAGCTGCTCTATTGAGCCAGTCCTATCATGGAATCATGGAATCAGCTGGGTTGGAGGGGACCTCTGAGATCATCAAGTCCAACCCTTGATCCACTTCAGCTGTGATTCCCAGCCCATGGCACTGAGTGCCACATCCAGTCTCCCCTTAAAAACCTCCAGGGATGGAGAATCCACCACCTCTTTTCAGTAAAGAATTTCTTGTCTCACCCAACAAGTTCCTTTTAAAAACATCCATTTAAACAAAACGTGTTTTGTTGTTTTGGTGGCAGGAGACAGCCAGAACCTGGAGAGGATTGCACAGACCTTGGAGAGTCAGGTGAGAGTTTTCCTCCCTGGAAATACCAACATGATCACAGGGAGGGAAGAGCAGAGACATCTCTGCCCAACTTCAGAGTGTTCAGTGCCACAGCAAAGGTTTGCTTTGGCCAAGGTCCACCCTGGGGAAGGCTGGGCTGATGTTGCTCCTCAACTTTGTTGTTCTGTACATAACATTTCAGGGGCCCAGCTGGCGGTGATGCTGATTTTTTATCCCGATGCTGAGGATCAAGTCAGGTTAAAACCACCAAAGGCTTTAAAAACCTTTTGTTTGTTGTTGTTGTTTGCATTTTCAGAAGAACTGCCTGCAAGACAGAGGTCTCAGAGCAGAAGGCATCTGGTAAAAATCCTGGGGAGTGTTGTTAACCCTCCGTGTGCATTGGGAGAGCTGTCAGTCTTCCAGCGATGCTGTTCTTGCTGGGAAATCATAATTTATGGAGGTCAGCAGGTTAATGGGCTGGGCTATGTGCTCCCAATTGGTAGACATAAAATATATTTAGTCCTGTGACATACCTAAAAGGTTTTCAATAGAGGGAGGCTTGCAATAAAACGTGTGATGAGTCACTGGATTACTTTTCTCCCAGACTTCTCTTTGCTTTCCAAGAGAAAGGAGAGAGAAAGTTAACATTTGAAATCACAAAAAAAGCTGGGTAGTTGTTACGTTGCAGATGTGCCTTTTATAGTTTAATATTTTTACCCAAACAGTTGGGAACCTAAGCAGACATGATGTAGAGCAATTTAAAATTAATAGAGCACTTCAAATTTTTAGGAGCACTTTAAGTGAGAAGTGATCTTGGGTTTGGGCAGGCTCGGTGTAGAAAGATGTAAAATTATGAAAGAGCTTCAGATATGCAAGAACATATTGGTATAAAGCAAGCACTAATATAGCAGACTAAGACAGAGCAAATTCTTTTTAAAATGCATGAAAACAAAACTTCAAACAGCAAAATTTGTCTCACTGCATACTTTCAGTGTATTTACTTGGCTTCCATTATTCTGTTATTTTAAAACTCATATGAGATGCAACAAAGATTCTCTGAGGACAACACTGAGAATAAATTCCACTCTTGTCTTGTTGGGTTTTGGTCGGTTTTGTTTGTCTGGGTTTTTTAGTTGCTTTTTTTCTTTGATTATATGTGTTGTGGTTTGTTTTTTGTTTATTTTAATTATTATACTATCACCAGTGAGAAAGAAATGGAGTACTGGAAAATATAAAATTTCTCAGCTTGTTGGAGTCTGATGTGATGCCCATGAACATTCTCTGGAGGGACCACATCCTTGTGGCAGGTGAGAAAAGGGAAATCTCTGGGGCTGGAGGTTGCCTGTTGGTGGCCAGGGCAGAAGATGCCCATGTGAAGTCAAGGAAAAATCTCCCTGGTTATGGGTATGCTTTTAATATCCCATGGATGCTTGTATCTACAGCACATCCATGGAGCATTTGATTAAGATGGACCTGAATCACCATTTGAATTAATCCCATAACCAGCTTGTCTGTCCAGATGAGTTATTTCAGGAAAAATATCCATTGTGGGCTTGCAGAAACCCAGGAGCATCCATCCCCTCTCATGCATTTGGGGTGTGGTAGACAGATCCTGCAGCCCAACCAGCCAGGAAAAAAAAATATCCCCTCAGTTTCACCAACTGCAGGTTTTTTTCCTGTGCTTTCTTTACCAAGAATACATTTCCTTATCTCCCATAAAAACATGACCCTCACTTCCAGCACACTAACACAACACAAATGATATTGTTATTTTTCAAAGCTATTGGGATAAATCTTTGATGGGTTTGAAGCACACTTTAGAGCACAGAACAAATATCTGGCTACAGAGAGTTTGGTTACTTTAAGATTTTTAGGGCATGGGAAGGATCAGGTAGCTCTGACAAGTCCATCCCAAATAAGTTCATTGCTGCACTTTTCCTGTAAGTGCTTTAGTCAGAAACCAAATACTTATATTCATATTCATTTTTATCTATTTATACTTTTTATATATATATACCAAATACTCTCACCTAATTAAACAAAATGTAATATGTGTCTTTCAGTGCTTTTTTCTATTGATTTATATGGTTTGCTATTCTGACATATGCTTTTAATATTATAAAATACTGTGTTTTGTGACACTGCATACGTGTTCTTATCCCATTGGACAGGACTTCTTGCAAACATGATAAGGAAAAAAGTAATCCCTCCCTCAAAGCCCTGTTTGCTCTGCATTTATTCCAGTTACCTAGATGAACATGTAGCAGAGTTTTTCAGTGTCTGTCTGCCCATAGAGACCCTCATGTCTACCTCACATTAAAAAAAAAATGTTTATTCTAGTAGGGGTATAGTCAACAATGTTTTAGACAAATAACATACAACCTATTAAAATTTAATAGAGAATATGTTTGGGGGTTTAGTTTTCTTCGTTTTTTTTCCCCTCATTTCTTTAAGCTATCCCATATATTTTTGTATATGTGGTAAGATTTTTATGAGCTAAACTCTAATGCATAATTTGGAAAAATCTATATGAAATTACAAAGAATGTTTCCCAAAGTGTTTTGGTTTATACAGGCATTATAGATGTATAATTTCACATGTGCCCATTTTCTTTTTCTTATTTATATTAAAAAATGATGAGAAGATTTTTCAGAGCAAATTCACTTTCTTTTATTGTTACAAACTTTGGTTTATAGCTAAGAAAAAAAAAAAAACAAAGAAAGAGACTGGGGGGTGTCCCCTGCCTTCTCTTAACTGGGTGCTACCCTGTTTATCAAACTTCACACAAAGAACGTGTTCCCCCATCACATGCCTTGAAATGCCTGATTTTTTCCCATTTCCTATACACCAAAGAGAGCTGGGGGAAGACTGTGGAAAACCCTAAAACAAGTTCAGTCTTTAGCTGGGCTGTAAACCCCAGCTCTCTCTTTTCATGCCAGCACCAAACCGGGGCTAGCGGGAGCTCTGAAGGGGTCTAAAAAAAAAGTAATTATTGCACTTGTCCCGTGCCTTCTGATGTCATTTTCCTGACATAAAGGCAAGTTATTTAATAGTGATGGTTTATAACCCCAAAACTACTGCTAAATAAATGGAGGGGTGGGGAAATAATCAAGTTTTGAGGGCTTCTTGAGTTTGCGTGATAACGCTCCGGCCCTGGGACTGGACCAAGGAAAACTGAAATAAGGATTAATTGAGAATAGCAAAGGCAAATTTACAGAAACCACAGGAGGAGTTCCTGAGCACAGCCCAGATAACAAAAATATTATCAACGTTGTTTACAGTGAAGTCAGTCAGTTTATTAGTTGGAGTGCTTCATTATGGAGCAAAGATGCCAATGATAGTCTCCTAGTCAAAATAAACAGGCATAAAGTGTTCCACATACACAGTTTGGAGAGAACAGTTACTTTGCTATTTATTTAATAATTGACCATAAATGGAGTCAAAGTGCAAAGGAGAAAAAAAAAATCCTAAAAAAAAAGCAGCACACTAAGGGCTTTTTGAAAGATTGATAAATAATGTGGAATCTCAATTAGGCTTTAGAAGAAATGCAGATATTAAAAATTTGGTCAAGAATCTAATTAGCTGGAGGTAATTAAACAGTCTCACACGGGGTCATTAATCTTTTCCACAGACCTTTGATGTTTTGCACACTGTCTTCTAGTCATTAATAAAATTCATAACACTCCTCTTTGTGGTGTTTTATCATCGTGTTTTTCTCTGTAAGAGCATAGAGCAAGTGTCATTGTATCACAAGGGCCTTACTTTAGTTAATTTCTTTTTTTCTGCTTGTTAGACTTAACTCTTTCTTGAACAAAATGATACCAATCAAAGCCAGAAGTTTTAAGACAGGTTTTATAACCCTGATGTGGCATCATCCCCTTTCAAAATCTGACCATTATGAAATAAACCGAATGATTCTGATGCAACATTAAACTTTTTTTTTTTTTTTTTTTCAGTTTTATTTCATCTGTTCCGTGCCTAAAATTACAAGCTGGTTCATCTATTAATCATACCCATTTTAGAAAATTAGAGGGGTTTATTTTGCTTGCTTTCTTTACCTTGGGTTTCTCTGGAAAGTCCCTTGGCAGCGTAACCTGTGCCGTGCGGTTAATTTTAGTGGCATTACCAGAGAGCTCTCGAGGACAGGGCTGTGATAGAAGTGAGGAATAATTATGAGAAAAGAACTGAGCAAAATGGAGATTTGTTGAACGTGACTGATTTTATGTACAGTCTCAAAAAGGAAGCAGTACAGTACTTCAATAATGCATTATCCTGACAGATTTCAAAGACAAACCGTGTTCAAGAATCGCTGAATTTAAAAGGCAAGGAAGCTGCAAAGAAAGCTTTTGGAAGATGGAAAGATTTGATTTTTGTTACAAATATTAACATATATACCTATGTAGGGTGTGTATGCTGTGTATTTATGTGTGTTGTGAGCTGTTCTGAGTTGCACAAGTCAGTACAGACAGATGCAAATATGGTTTTTAATGAAACATTTGTGTCTGCACGCTGACATTTCACATTTTAGGCAAGTGGATTTCTGGAAATGGCAAATCTGTTGTTTCACAGAACTGTTTTTTGGTTTTGTATCTTGGTCTGAACTGTTTCAGGTGTTTGCTTGTCTGTGGAAGAACATGTTGAGTCATTATAGGATGGTGAAGCTGAGCTCGTACTGTACGAGGCTTCAGGTGGAAGATTCTGCTGCAAAGCTGAATTGCATTATCTGCTGTGAGATGCATAAAATCATCACCTTCCCTTTTTTCCAACTAGTTAAGACATGTAAAATGGTCTTTAAATACTGGGATAGA